>NC_140812.1:4367500-4370000 GCF_050613455.1 Vespa mandarinia
ATCCCCAATACAATTTAACTTGAACGATGTCAGAACTGCCTTTCCCTTTTGTACAATCGCTAGTAAGATGGATTAGAGATTTAAGAGGCAAGTTTCGTTGGGATAAGCTTTCGAAGATCGATCATAAAGCAACGTATCTGCGGTTACAACGATCCGATCGAAACTACGATCCTTGTGTGTAATACTCCAACGTTCGATTAAATTCAATTTCGCAAACTCGCACTGCTTTCGGTTATTCGCACCATCTCAATGACGCAATCTCAATAATCCCAAGGTAAATGGTTCTGAAATGGTATTACTCGTGATAATTCACCACTACTGAAATACGAATATTATTACAACTTGAAAGATGTTATTCAATTTTTCTATTCTTTTAAATATTCATCGAATATAATACAGAAACACAAATGTTTTTCTAAATTGCCGAGAAATCATTAAATGTTGATATTAAAACGTTTAATATCCAACTGATTAAATTTTAAGACGACGAATTATTATTTAATGCCAATGGCAGCATTTTCTTTTTGATATACACCTCTTACCAACCACGATGTATTTTTCAACGTCTCGTGACGTCGAGGATAGCGTGTTAACCGATGGTTAACGCACAACTCGTATCTGAGTGACGTATCTAAAGAGTTCTATTCCCCTGAATAGCTCGCTCATAAGATTAATAGTTTGGCTGAAATTTAAGGAACCTCGACGCTATCGTTAAATGCCACTTTCAAATTCTCTCGATATCTCGATTTAAGTAAATAGACATTCTTTGGATATTGTTGTTTACAAATCAAAAAAAAAATACATATCGTATTTTATCAAAATCGAGAATAAACTATGATAGTTGGGAAAATTTTGGGAAACTGATTTTTGAAGTTGAAAAAAAAATAATAGAAAATGGATATGCGTATAAGAATGAAATAGAATAAAAATGATTAGTATCGTGTATTGTCAATATATACGTATTATATTATACCAATTGTTATATATACTTGATAGTTTCGTATCAATGTGTTCAACAAACATTGAAGCACATGAATATACACATGTATATCAACTTTCCGCAGTTTACCATATCTAGAACGCTTTTCTGACCATCCTACAGCTCAACGGAGAAAGGCTCGTCAAAATGCATCGGCGTTTCTGGACGAGCATGTACCCCACGGACGTTTCATCGCGTTCTAGCGCACGAGGCATGGACGTGACAGAATACTCGGTGGTGCTCTTGTCCTCTCTCTTCCTCCCCATCCTTCTCTTCCTCTCTCACCGATGAGAACCACGCGTTTTCCAAGCGACGTGTGTGCCTTCCAGCGAAGTGCGAGCCGGTTTTATGTTTGTTGTACTTCACCGATGATGACGGCAAAAATAAACAAAAAAAAAAAAAGATACATTCGGGGTAGAAATTTTCAAATCCAGTGAACGAATTCGGGTAAAAAAGTTGAAAAACACAATCACACTGTTAATCAAATTTTTGTTTCTTTTTTTTTTTTATTTTCTTCCTCTTTCTGTTCCTTTTTTCCTTTCTCTCTTTTTTTGTTTTTTTTTTGTTTTTTTTTTGTTTTTTTTTTGTTTTTTTTTTTTGTACAAATACAAGCATTCAGAGAAATAATAACGTTAACGTTACCGTCTTCATCGATTGGACATTAACGTTTGAATCCTTAGAGGATCGTCGACATAATTACGTGATTGAGAAGGTGCGAAGAAAATCAACGTTATTTTAATAAAGACCGTAGAAAGACTTTAATCCGGATGAATTTAATTTAATGCGAGACGCCAAAATTTTCACACTTCGATCGGCTAAGTACTCGAAGAATATTTCGTAGATGGCATGTAAATTCTTCTTCTTCTTCTTCATTTTCTTTTTCTTTTTCTTTTATATTAGTTAAATTCTATCTGCCTTTCTTATTTGATGGAAAGACAACATTGAAAATATTGTAATAATATTTAACCATTTACAAATGGTATTTGCCGTAGCATGATCAACGTCATTAAAATCTATTCAAATAATTTTCATATGAAATAAAAAAAGAAAAAAGAAAAAAAAACAAAAAATATACAGAGAATCGAACTCAAAAAAATTTCTCTTCCAAGAAAAAAAAAAAGATTAAAAATATTGAATTGAACTCCGGTAATGGATATATAAAGCTTCCTGTAGATTTCGTGTAAAACGTTAGGAGGGGTTGTATACGTCTTAGGGAATAAAGGAAATCGCGTGGTGTCTCATCTTTGCTCGTGATCACGGTTCTCGGTCGTTCGTTGGTTTCCGTGTCAAGGCGAGACGGATGCCAACGAAGAAAAACGACAACGCGTTTCTCGACGTTGTCCCTCGGCAAAAGCGTAGTCACGTTCGCGTTCTCGGCCCTGCAAACGGAGCAAACTCGTGGTGACCTTATTTTCTCGCGTTCTTTCTTCTCTCTTTCTTTCTCTACCTCTTTCTCTTTCTCCTTCTCTTTCTCTTTCTTTTTCTCTCTCTTTCTCTTTCTTTTTCTCTTTCTTTCTTTTT
>NC_140812.1:4372500-4382500 GCF_050613455.1 Vespa mandarinia
TCGTTTCATCCTCCGACCTTGTTTGCCTAATTTTATTCTTTTTCTTTTCTTTTTAGCTCAACTAAAGCCGGTTAAACGTAAACGAAGTATCAGCGGATTCAATTTTGCCAGAGCAATACTTTTTTTCTGCAACGAGCATAACAAACGTGCATATATACTCTCTCTCTCTCTCTCTCTCTCTCTTTCTCTCTCTCTTTCTCTCTTTCTCTTTCTCTTTCTCTACTTTACATCGTCCATAGTCGATCGATGAACGCGATTAATTCGATTAGAGTGGACGACCATGTTCCTCCTCTCTGACTTGTCGCAAACGAATCGTACAACCTAACATCGAAATATTTGAGAGAACGACGACGACTACGACTACGATTCGAACTCCTCCTCTCCGTAAGTCCAATTAACAAACAAACCAATTTAATTAGCATTATCAATCCAATTTCCGTGCCGTCATTGGAACTAATATCAGAGACAGCAGCGAGGCTTTCCAATGTATGTATGTTCGTAATGTACGCGCGATATTGGACCGAAGCAGAGACAGGGTAGACAGGGCATGTAGTAATTCTGTAATATTGTGGGTGTCGGTGGTTAGCCTTAGGGGATGGGCAAACAATGACGTTCGACCACAGCGCTTCGATTGCCTTACTGCCGTCATGCTCGACTGATTACGATGAAAGCTCGCTCGCTCGTTCGTTCGCTCCCGGAATTATTTAGATCTCGGCATTGTTCCCTACCCTCTTCCCAGTTATTTACAATCGGAATTATTTAGACCCTCTTTATCACTTTTCTCTCTCACTCTCTCTCTCTATCTCTCTCTCTCTCTCTCTTTCTATATATATATATACGTATCTGTCTTTATCTCTCTTATGCATTCACTAGGCTTTACCAGACCTTTATTACTACTACTACTACTACTACTATAACTACTAAGTGCCTTCTCTTATTTTCGAATATTATACGAGAAGGCAGCTAATTACAAGACGACGACGCGTAAATAAGTAAACGATTCCTCCAATTGCAAGTATACCGTCATCTTTCTACGCTCTGCTGACCTATAATCTTCAAAGAGTGAGACTAGTCTCGACTGAGTGTACGAGCTAACTAAACGAGACAACCTTTCTTCCTTTCTTTTTATTAATTTCCCTATGCTCTTTTCTTTATTACTTTCAATTCTTACTTCAGATTTTTTCTTTTCTTTCAAGATATCTCTGTCTTTATCGTATGAAATAAATTTAGTTTAGTCGGATTAGATGAAAATAACAGAACTATGAGAGGTATAATAACTCGCTCGTACGATTTCTAATTAGTTTTGTATATTCTGATAGCTTCACTACGGAGAGGTCTAATAAACGCACTGTCGGCGAAACGACCACGTCCATAACACTGCAAACGCACGAAAATCACGTCGTTGTAAGCTATAATTATTCATAGTGGCGAAACTTGTTAAGCCCGTTATATTTTTATCCTTCGATATATCTACATCGAAGCGGTGGCCGGTTGGCATGATTTATGTATGCACGCTTATTCGACCGGAACGATATTAAATACATCATTAATGGGATTAACTCGTTACCTCCACGCTATTTAATCTCGACGTTACGATAATTAACCGGACAGCGTTGACGATGGGCTGCTGCTCACTTTTGCATGATTATCGATGCACTTTTATTTTTTTTTTTATTTTTATTTATTTATTTAATTTAATTTTATTTTTTCTTTTAACGACTTGATCGTGATGATACTTTTGTTATTTAAATATGTCCAAGATAAAATCTCAAAAATTACAACATATCTTTGATTAATTGCTAATAGAACCATCGATGTTTCATATCTTTTTATGTTACTTTTACATGTGTTGTATACAAACACATACACACACATAAGTACGAATAGGTTAAAATGTGTGAGCGTTTAACTATTGTATACTCTACTACGCCTACGTAGCAAAGTGGGAGCGGTGAACACGAGACACACCGCATTACAAACATTTGCGACCCTTCGCTCTACCCTGTCTATGCATATTTGTCGATAATTTAGCATTGACCAACAATAAGAACTAATAACTCATATGCGAATGCTATTCTAACGAGCGTCGATCCCACGTTTATTGGGACCGATTAAATTAATGCGTAGCTATAATCCATTACATACATATAATTATATGTGTATATATATATATATATATACTTATGTATTGTATCATACATAGTTGGACAAATGTAAAATCGAAAATATTCAAACAAATTGTTTACCATTGAGATTATTCGATAACGAAACACTTCTCATTGAGATAGACATAAATCAAGCTATAAAACATTTTCAAATAAATTAAACGAGAGAAGCGTAAAATATTTAAACGAATTTGAATGAAATGATATTATCGAAATGTCTACAATAACGGTGCCTTTAATGGATTAAGTTTGATACATCGGTTATTTTTCAAACGTTCGTTCTTTTTATGTTCCTATTACAATCGTACAATATAGAAAAGTAAAAGCAGCTTGACAAATAATGACACCTCTTCATTTTCCCGTCACTCAATGAAAAGGTATAAAGATGGTAACAATATTAATCTCTATTTCGACGACACTTGGAAATAAAGTAAAACGTATTATACGAGAGAAAACTAACTCATGTTCTATTTGTATGTGTGTGTGTGTGTGTGTGTGTGTACGTACATACATACATACATACATACATACATACATTAAATATACATACATACATACATATGTATACATACATATATATTATATATATTATATATATTATATATATTATATATATTATATATATTAAATATATTATATATATATTATTGATGAACATTACGCACGGACAATTCTAAGGCACGAATGTCAATATTGATATCGCGCATATTTCGAACTACGGAATCTGAAATATTAAATTTCATTGAAATCCATGCAAGTAAAGAAAGGATAAACGAAAAGCACAATTAGCAAAACCGATACTGCTTTCGTTCGATAGACGACGAAAAGAGAGAGAGGAGAAATGCGCATGACATTACACTCGGCTAAACTAATTTCTACTCGTCCATGTTGGCAATTTATTGAAAAAAACGTTTCCATTTTTGTTATGAGAAGTACAAATAAAAATAAGAGAGAGAGAGAAAAAGAAAGAGAGCGAGATAGAGAGGGGGTGGAGAGAAAAAAGAGATAGAAAGACCATCGACGACCACTTTAATTTCCTTTTAATACTTCAACGCGAGAATTTTTCTCATCTTCGGTTGATCCATTGCCATTGTATATTGAATGTTATTGAACGAATTTCAAGATCGAAGTGGTTATGAAACATAAAATGATGATATTTTCTTATATTCTATCATATTACTTATGGTTAGCGATTATTATTATTTCGATATGTATTAGCAATTGATTTCATGATGAAATATAATATAAATTTTTTTATTAAGTGATAGCAAAAGATAGTAAAAATAAAATTAAAATAGTTATCAACGACGATGATTTCTTTGATGTGAAAAAAAGAACTCAATAACACTGATATCGATCATTTGATAGAATTTTCGAATCGGGTCATCGTAACAATGACGTAATGACCAACGATTTGTTATTCACGCTTTTTGGCTGCTGACTGCAACCGATAATTTCAACGAAGTCGGCACATCCTATTTCACGGTAAGAAAACTTACGTCCCAGTTCTCTAAGAAATTAAGAATAAATTCTTAGAAGCGTCAACAATAACGTTTTTACGAAGGAAAGTTGTAAATCGCTTCTTCGCGTTAGAACGAACGGCTAAGTTTCGCGACGAGTTTAGCGCGATTATTTATCGCGCACAGAGAATGCGAGGAAAGAGAAAAGACAGACAGTGAGGAAGAAAGAAGAAAGGAAGGACGGAGAGAAAGAAGGAAGGAAGGATGGAGGAAAGGAAGGAAGGAAGGAAGGAAGGAAAGAAGGAAGGAAGAATGTCGATGGAGGAACAGTTTCATCGTACGTACAAGAGAAGAGAGAAACAGAACCGACCAAAAGGCCTTATAAACTTAGAAACCGTACATATATTTTAATGAGATATTCCTTGAATTTCCGGCCCTACATTTCTAACTTATATTCTACTTTCAATCTCTGTTACCAACTACGAGATTCTATAAATGGAAGAACATAGACGCCTGTAAAATACGTTGTATTACGTGACCCACTTTCGTAAATAATTTCTGAAATAAGAGCAAATAAAGTAATAAACGTTCATTAAAATGTTATAGATTCTTTTTTCTTTTTTTATTCATTCAACGATAATACATCTTATCCTTAATTATGTTTCATTCTGAACGAATTAAAAAAAAAAAATCCAATCTTTCAGACCATTCAAAGATAAGCAATTTTTTGTATTTTTTTATTCGTATATTCAATCGCCAATGAATTTTTACATTTGCCATTACTCGAAATTGCGATTAATACAAACAATAATGTTAGTGTGTGTGTGTATGTGTGTGTGTAAGATTGAGAGAAGAGAGAGAAAGAGAGAAGAAGAAGAGAAGGAGAAAGGAGACTATGTAAGTTGGAAGCGTAAATGTTTGCCTAGGAGCCCTGTGCCATGCTGAGCGACCGCCCACCCACCGAGAATTGTACCAGAGCGGAGTGAAGTGTTTGGAAGGGTGAATGTCTGAGAATATGATAAGTAATACATAAGCTCGGCGTCATATGATCGGACCGGCTCGACTTTCAACCTCGTCTCGTTGCTATATTTTTTCCTACGTTCTAATCATATCCCTGGCAAATAACGAATCTAAACTCTGAACGTATTATATAAATAATTCGAAATAATCGATTTCATTAAAAGTAATATGTCGCGAGCAATATATCAACATGTTTGAACGAATAAAATTTGTCAATACGTATGAAGAAGATAAAAAAAGAAAGAAAGAAAAAAGAAGAAAAAAAAGAGATACAGAAAAATAAAATGGACGAGGAGCGGAGAACTCGACGAGTTTATCTCGATCGATCGAAAAGTATTGAAAGCTTTCTAAGAACCCTCTCTCTCTCTCTCTCTCTCTCTCTCTCTCTGTCTTTCTATCTCTTTCTCTCCCTTTCTCTCCCTTTCTCTCTTCCTATACTCAATAACTCATCGATCTCGCTCTATCTTATAAAATGTACCTACTTTTTTCCTGCGACGACAAAAACGAGGACGAGAAAGGAAAACGTCTTTTAATAATATCGACTACTCGGCAGGTGAATCGAGACCTTAGGGAATCGCTTCGAGTCGAGATGATGATCGATCGCGTCGAGTACCGTCCCGTGAAGAAGCGTCCTTTTAAATTGTCTTACTCTCTTCTTCTTCTTCTTCTCTCTCTCTTTCTCTCTCCCCTTCTCTCTCTCTCCCTTTCTCTCTCTCTTTCTTTCTTTCTCTTTCTCTATTTCTCTCTAGTGAGGAAAAAACACGGAGAGAAAAATTCTTCAAGGTTAGAAGCGTTTAACGAGAAAAAGTTTTTTTTTTCACAAGATCACCGAGCGCAGGACATTCGTCCAGTTTTCTCTCTTGTTTCTCTTTTTCCTTATGGTACTAGTGTAAAAGTTTTCGTTATCAATTCAACGAAACAAGTATATAATTTTAGCAAGCAGCAGAAACTCACGCGGCTCGACGTTATACGAAAAGTTTCTTTTGCGGTGTGCTTTCTACTTGGTGAAAAGGAGAAGCAAAAGAACACGAAAGACGCAGCTGCTGCTCGGACGTTGCAGCCCCGACCAACAATAATTTCCATTTCCCTTGATTATTTGCGAACTGTTTACGACGTAACGCCAACCGCCGCATACAATAACGACGAACGAGTTTCCAACCAAGTAGTAACATACACACAGCCACAATAACAATGTTACTGTTGGGGTTCATCTATACACATATCTTTACGTAGCATGTTCAGCTATTTGTTCCAATTTAGATCGTAACGTTGTTTTCCCGAGAAACCCCCATATAAATTTCCCTTTTCCCGATACGCATCGTCTACCATCCACACGTCACATCTCTCTCTCTTTCGTTCTCTCTCTCTCTCTCTCTCTCTCTCTCTCTCTTTATCTCTCTTTTATATTCGTGCAGGAAAAATTCAACGTGAATGTATTTGACGTGCGCCATGAAACTTCGAAGCCAACTCCGTCACACGAGCTTTGCCGTTGGACAGATTCGGTAGGTAGAATGACGATGAAATTTTCTCAGAGAAGACAATCACTATGTTTTACTTGACGTTTTCCGAGTCTGTTCGCTTGTCTATCATACAGGTATATAAATGTAAATTTTTTAAAGCGTCATAAATTATTTCTTTATCGTATCTGAATAAAAGTAATAATTAACGATGTTCGGAATTTTCTCATACTCGTATAATCGAACTACTAGAACATCCTAAAGTTTATTCTGTATTACATTTTATCTTCGATGGCTGGAACGAAAACGTAATGTTAATGTCGCATACTCTAGTCAAGCTCGTTCACGAACATTAGCCAAAAGTTGTATTTCGTCTCGCGCTTTATCGCGAATTCAAGGAAGAAGTTTGATCGGCTCGGAAAATCACGACGGTGAAAACGAGCGGGCGACGTTAGAAACTCTCGAAGAATTCGATTGGAATTCTGTAATGATCGAAGGAAAACGACGATGCCGGCACGGACTTCGAGAGGTAATTAAGGCCGAGTTAAGGAAGAAATAGATGTCGGCTCGATTCGCTGAAATTCCTCCTACGTTAATGGGATGATTTTCTTTATTATTATGCGCAAGACAGCATACTATTATGCATACGACAAAATCTATTTTTCAGATGAAAAGAAAAAACATTTAACTATAATTAATAATTAATACTGAAGATGATAAAGCAATAGACGTTAAGAGAACATTCCGATCTTAGAGATTTATCAGTAATGTATTATTAAGACATTACAGGTTCATTCTCTCTGGGGAATATATTCCTTAATTAAAAAAAAAAATTAATCTATATTTTACAATTAGTTCTTGAGATATTAGTCTCATCAATTTGTGAATGATATTTAGAAGAAAACGCATTTAATATTGCATTTAATATCTATTCCTGGTGAAGAGACGTATGCTTCAATTTAAAAAAATAGATATGCAACAATTTTTCGAAGTGTCACTTAAAAATATAAATAACTACGGAAATTTTTAGTATTTAAAAATTTTCCTTTAACTGCACATTATTTCCTCTTTTAAAAAAATGAAAAGTCTAAAAAAATATTTGGTTTTTTTAAAGTTCTAGACTATTTATATATCAAAAAAAGATTTGTTTCATTCATTTTCTCCATTCCCAAATACTGTCGTCGATCGATCTTTCGCGAATTTATAATCTGAATTTCGTACTAGAATTAAAAAAAAAAAAAAAAAAGAAAAAAAAAGAAAACAAAGTAAAAAAGCAAAAATTTCTGCGAAGTATGAAAAGATATTTGTAATAGAATTAAAAACAAGGTATGTAGTACAGATGAAACCTTTATACTTCGACGACGATAATTTATATCGAATTTAAAAAAGATTCTCGGCAAGAATCATCAAAGAGAATGAGAAAGAGGATAAGAATGAGAATGAGGAGAGGGGAAAAGAAAGAGGAGGAGACAACAAGGAGGATAATACGAGTAAGCTGGGGTTGCTCGCGTTAGGATACATAGTTCAAGAGTTGCAACGAGATACGCCCTTTGAAAAATTCTCGCGTTTCTCCAAAGAGAGAAAACGTAGAAAAGAATCTCGCAAGCAATTGCGGCCATTCACGCGCTGTGTTCCCACGAGTGAACTCTTCCCTCTGTTTCAAGCGTGTCGTCGAATTTTCCAACCTTCAACATGATTTTCTATTCGAATGGACCGACCGAAGCGGAAGCTTACGAGGAGAACCGACGAATATATATACCATATATATGTATGTATATACGTATCTATGTACCTGACGAATACGTAAAATCTCTTCGATCGCGAGAGCAGAAATTTTCAAAGTATACCGATAGGTACACATTCATGTATGAGTGCAATGTGTATACAGAGAAAGAAAGAATATATGTGATACGAAGAAAGTGAGAAAGAGACAAGCGAAAGTGGGAGAGAGAGTGAGAGAGAGAGATAAAGAGAGAGAGAGAGAGATAAAGAGAGAGAGAGAGAGAGAAAAACAAGAGAGGTAAAAAGGTACAAACACACATGTGTATATATACATGTACAGAGATAGTAGATAAAGAGCACACATATATACACGCGTTACATGTGCAGGTAAGCACACCAAATTCGAATTTCTCGACTTTTCCTCTAAATGTAACGTCCGCTATTTGCTATCCCACCTACTCCTTCATTTTCCACTAGCCATGGAAAAAATGTAAATACGTAGCCCAGCCGATGCGGTATCGTGAGTTTTTGTCTTCGATGTAGATAGAAACGAATGGACCACTGTTTCTCCTTTTCGATTCCCGAACGAATAACGTCCCTGAACGAGCTTTACTCTTTCACTCTTCTATAAATCGATGTCTTTTTTTTCTCTCTTACAAATATCCCAAGAGCAAATATTCGATTCTCTGCCAGAAACTGCCATTCGCAAATATTGAATATTAAGTAGAGAATCATTAACTCGTCTTTCAACGAAAACAAACATACACATGATGATATGTTTAAAGTAAACTGAAACATTGAAATCCTCGTTAATCTTGGTATAATTATCTTTTATGCTTTATTTTCTTCTCTCTCTCTCTCTCTCTCTCTCTCTATATATATATATATATATATATATATATATATATATATATATATTCTCTAAATCCTTTTGGAAAAGTTCGAATCGTTCAAATAGAAGACAAAAAAAGTTGGAACTTCGTCGAACGTAATTTTTGAAATATACATAGAACGGATTAATTGAAAGGCGTTAATGACGGAGTAATGATCATCAGGAATGCCATAGGAATATCTCGACATGAATGCAACAGCTGCTGCTGCTATTGCAGCCGTGGTAACGAAAGAAGGTCGTCGACTTCAAAATGAACAGCTGCAGCTCGCAAAAATTAGCGAACATCGAAAAGAGAGAGAGAGAGAGAGAGAGAGAGAGAAAGAGAAAGATAGAAGAGCGTTGATAAAATTCGTGAGCGAGTTCAGTACTATCAAGAGGGGAAAAGAGAAACGAAACGGTATGGGTGACGATCCGTGGACTCTGAACGGACTGTTTCGAGGGAAAACGAAATACGGCTGCATTTTTTCCCAAGCTGGTTTGGAGCATCGCCATCATCGTTGAATTCTGGATAGTGTTAGTGGCTGTGCTACTGCTGCCAGTAACAACAGCGGCAGCAGCAGCAGCAGCGGCAGAGAGATCGTCCTGCCGGATGCCGAATGAATGTAGTGGATGGAGCACGCGCGAATTTGACACATTTCCGTCGCACGAAAAACGTGCCGCACGATGGTGCCTTACCGTCGGCATATTTTCCAGTTTTTCCACGGCCGTCCAAACCGAATACCAACACGTACGCAGGCATGCGTTCTTTCTCTCTCTCTCTCTCTCCCTCTCTCAATCTCTCATTCTCTCTCTCTTTCACACCCATTGAAATTTTTCACTTCGTTATAATGGCTCGTTTTTTTGTTACTATTTTTGTGCTGTCTCTTTCTCTCTCTCTCTCTCTCTCTCTCTCTCTCTCTCTCTCTCTCTCTCTCTCTCTCCCTTTCAAGCGTACGGATGGCCGGACGCACGCGCTTTATCCTCTATTTCGATTCTATATATCTCTTTCCATCTCTCTCACTCTTTCGGTCCATCGTTTCGACCACAGACAAACAACGAGATAGAAAGAAGAGGCCAACAAGCGCGAGCCAATGCTCCTCCTACCAACCAATCTACCTACTATCTACCTACCTACTCTTTCTCTCTCTCTCTCTCTCTCTCCCTCTATCTCTATCTCTCTATCTCTATTTCTCTCTTTCCTGTTTTCACCGAATAAATTTCGTCGAAATTTTCCTACTGTTCGGTACGTTTATTAAGTAAATATATCACAAGTTGGCGCGCGCGTACGTGGGAAATTCTCTACAG
>NC_140812.1:4387500-4507500 GCF_050613455.1 Vespa mandarinia
AGGTAAAATAGAGAAGCTGATGAGGGGTGGCGGAAAACAGGGGTAAAATGAATAAATATGACATCACCGGGTCGCGAGCAATAACGATATACGTGGCTGGCACGAACGGTGCCGGTGGTTCCTCCTACTACCCTTTGCAAAACACGAAACGCCCCGTGGCGGAATGCCGCGTGTTGAAATACGTTGGAATATGAAACACATCGAAATAGAGAAGAGAGTGGGATAGAAAGAAAAGAAGAGAGAAGAGGATCTACTATTTTCGCTAAGTACGAAAAATACAGGTTATAATAGCACGTAGAGTCGATAAATTAGGTGGTTGATTCTGGCAAACGAAACTGAGGTTTCGAAGTAGATGGAGTCAATTATCGAAGAAGCCATAGGTCTCTTGAGGTAGAACGTACTTATGGGTAGAATCTTCGAAAGCCGATATGGTGCTCCTCCTCGTTCTTCGGATCAAATAAACTTTCTCTCTCTCTCTCTCTCTCTCTCTCTCTCTCTCTCGCTCTCGCTCTCTTTAATCGTATCTTCCGAAATCTAATGCCTTCTAATTATTTTCATAATCTGATTGCAATTTACGTGTCCTTTAATCTTTCATATATAGATAACATGTTGATATAATGAATTTTTAATGATGTAAATATAAAAATACAGTAAATAATAATAAAAAAAAAAAAAAAAAAAATGAACGATGATATTTTTCCTAGAAAGAAGGAAGTTTCTATTTCTTTATTGGAACTTCATATAACGTTCATGCTCAGTGGGAAAATTTGCATTCATATATATCGTTGGCGAACGAATTCGGAGTCATGTTTGGTCGCATTCATCCAGGCTGCTTGCCTACGGGAATTGAAACTCGTTCGCCGTTAGGCAGACAACTCTGCCTGCCCTGCGATTGACGCTAAAACGGTTGCGTTAGTCCAGGGGAAATATAGATACGCATTAGACAAACGTGTCGTTGGCCGATGGCCCGACGAAAATTCGTACTGCTTTGACGGACCGTTCTCGTTCGTTGATCGGTTTGCTTCTATCGACGTTGCTGTTGGCTGCTACTACATTTCAAATTTCGCTTCGAGTATTCCTACATAGCTATATATATAGAAAGTGAAAGAGAGAGAGAGAGAGTGAGAGAGAGGGAGAGAAGAGAGAGTAAACGTACGTACGCACGTTCAAATTTGACAACGATTTAAATATAGGTTACCGTCAAACAAATACCCTACTCTTTCCTCCCCAACCACCCCTCCTCGTGTACTTTCACGTTTATGAAATTCTACTGAACACAATCGGTAGATACGATTGAAACTAATTTTTTTTTAACTTAATTTATCATTTAAATAAAATGTTATTTATCATGTATGCATCATTTGTTATTTTCCAGTCGATAGTACATTTCACGATTGGCAGAGCAGAGCTATTCGAACGGATGTTCTATCTCGTTTATATATTTTTCGATGTTTCTTTCCTACGAATTCCGCCATTGTTTTATTCAAATAAGACGAGGGTCCAAAAGGCGATCGCCCTTTTCGCGAGGTAATATCCTGGATCAAGCGAAAGAATAAAAAGAAGAAGAAAAAAAGAGGTCTATGGAAAAAGGGATAAAGTTATTGTCTCGTAGAAACGTGCTGTGCTTGCGCAAGTTTATAAAAGTACTCGGAGACGGAAGAAAATCGATGATGACGAGCCAAGGTTGCGACTTAAGAACAGAACGAAAGAGCTTCGATTCGAAGAGTACTTCGAAGTCTCTTTTTCTTTTTCTTTCTCTGTCTCTCTCTCTCCCTCTCTCTCTCTCTCTCTCTTTCTCTTTTTCTTTCTTTTTTGTTGGTCATTGCTTTCGTAATTTGGTATGTAATTAAAATACTGTTTTCCTTGTACGCTTATCGATAAAATAAAAAGGTCAAAATTCAAATATACTCAATTATTTTTGTTTTCTTTCCCAATAAAATGTTATTGAATTAAATTAAAAAAGAACGGTATATTTCTACAAATTTTTTAAATCATTTTTATACAATTATATATCTCATAATTGTTTCATATCCTTTCGAAAAATTCTTTTTCCCGATTTCCCAGAATTTAAGAATACATTGTTAAGGAAGCTGCATAACGAGCATGAAGAGATGCAACGCTGTTAACCCGACAAATCAATTGTTGCTATGGCGACATCTATAACTAGATACATTTTATAACTGATGTTGTTACGTGTCAAACTTGGAAAAAGCTTTCCTGGAAACCTTTCCATAACGATAAGATGAATATCGAATATTTAAAAAAATAATAAAAATAAATTGATTAGGAAAGTTCAAACGTGATTTTAATTGACTATGCATAAATGTATTATAATTAGAGATGAACAAATCGACTTAGCCAAAAATTCTGAGAAGTAAAAAAAAAAAAGGAAGAAAACAATAAAAGGAAACCAACATGGGGGAATAATAAACCGAGAATACTTTACCATCCTGAGGGTTAAACCACTCTGTTAATTGCAAGTAAGGTCGCGTTGCTCGCTCGAAGAGGATGTTCTACGAATCAGAAAATCGTCGTCGTACGTGAACGTACAGTCATTTCGGTAATCGACTCGGTGTGTCTCTCTCTCTTTTCCTACACTTGTTTTTTTTTTTTCTATTTTTTTCCCCCTTTTTTTCCTTCAACGCGCAAGCAAGCATTCGAAGGGCCAGGGGGTGCGTCGTCGGGGTTATAAAGGAAATGGAAGGTTAGACGCGTGAGTAAGGTCGAGTCGTAACAAAACCCTTTTTCCAGACTGATTCGCGTAATGCTCGCGTTTCTTTTCTCTCTCTCTCTCTCTCTCTCTTTCTCTCTCTTTTCCTCTTTCTCTTGTTCTTGATATATGTGTATAAAATATATATATATATATATATATATATATATATATATATTTTAATCGATCGATTTCGAAGCTGAACTGGATTACAACATGGAAACGCTTCTTCCTTGATAAATTTGATTTATGTTGAACTAACTTAGGAATCGACGACTACCTTTTTTGTCTTTCTCTCTCTCTCTCTCTCTCTCTCTCTCTTTGTCGCGATTAACTCGATCGACAATTCTAAGCGGCTCAATTTATCTATTCCACCCAAACGGACGTCTCGTGAAAGCGGATAAATGTGAACCGGAAGCTTACTTTGGAAATTAACTGCGAAGGATAAAGCTAACTGACTTAACTGGTGAGAACGCTTAATCGCGTTTTCAAATGATATCTTGCTTTTAATATCTCCGTTTCTGAAAAACCTCGGCTTATAACTCTCTCTCTCTCTTTCTCTTTCTCTTTCTCTCTCCCTTTTTCTCTTTCTTTCTCTCTCTCTCTCTCTCCCTCTTTCTTTCTCCATCTCTCTTTCTATCTTTTTCTTTCTATTCATATTACAGTAGAGGAAGAAACAATAATGTCTCTTTAACTTGACACCAGGGAAAGCACGGAGAAGCACCTTCTTTCTCCACTTTTCCAGCGACATTTTATTTCCTTTACTCTCGAGACCCTCCTGAGAAGTCACTCCTTTCTTTGCATCCTATTTCGTTTCGCATTCGTATCCTTTAAAACCGAACTATCCTCTTTTATATGTACCTTCTTCATCCGACAGTTTTCTCTGTTTCATCTTGACAAAAAAAAAAAAAAAAACAAAAAAAAAGAAAAAAAGAAAAAAGAAGAAAGAAAAAGAAATAAAATCGATAATTCTAAAACTGACATTTTCCTCTAATAATTTTCGATGCATATAGACTTTACTATAGTAGAAAGGTTTCGAGTTAAAATCGTGATATCAAATTTAATTTCACGACGGGTCGTCGGATCCGAAAGTTTTCGTGTGAACGATCATAATAATTTACGTACTTCCGAGAGTAGAAACACGTAAATGAGAATTACAGCATGGTCAGAACGTCGGATTTCGTGTTTGTACGTTCACACATCGATTTTCGAGAAGAACGAGATCGTGAGGATACCAAACATACATAAACACATACATACGTAGATATACCTACAATATACATAATAATGTTAAACGCGTGAACAATCGGACAGTATGCGCTTATATAACGTAGTATATTATTCGGATAATATCGAAAAGCTTACACGGTTGCGTTCGAGTTTATTGAGTAAATACAGAATACAATAACAATAGCAACAACAATGAATACTATCGTTATGCGGTATGTTGGTGATCGGAAATATATATATATATATATATATATATATATATATATATATATATATATAAGACAAGGTTTAATAAACGAGAAAAAAAAATTGATAAGCAAATCACATAAAGAATTACGAAATTAGCAAGAATTTTAATATCATTTTTTCCGGAAATCTAATGCAAATTATATGCATCTTCTACGTGAATCATAATACACCGTATATAAGAAGTCATCAGTTCGATTTGTCGATATTTTTCATATAAAATATTTCGTAGTTCGAAATCTATTTTTATCGGTTAAATCATAAGGATGAAGATATCGATTTCTCACATATAAAAACGAGAATAAGTTGGATTCTAGTATAGGGGCCAACTATTTTCGCATATTCTTGTTTTAGCGTTATCGAATATTCTATTCTATTTAATTCGCCTGGATAGGTGCCTAGAAAATCTTCTCTTTCTCTCTTGCTCTCACTCTCTCTTTCTCTCTTCCTCTCTCTCTCTCTCTCTCTCTCTTCTCTTTGGATTTTCACCGTTAACGGTTTACGGACCGCTCTGCCCTTAATTTCATGCAAATTTCACCCGTAACCGGCATGCTTTTACGGCTTTCTAAAATAGGAAGCGTGAAGTATTCATAAGAACGCATTCTCTCTCTTTCTTTCTAGTGTAGGGAGAGACTCGATTGCCACAGGATGCACACAGGGCTCTCTTCTCTTCTCCCGTTGTATACCTACAAAGCCTCATCTTTTTCCCTGCTTTAGCAGCATCTGGCACGGAACAGCGAACGCTTACGCAAACCCTTTCTCCAGTATATGCGCGTGTACGCACTCACACACTATGCGAAGGGGAATGTGATAATTTTAGAAAAAGATTTCCACGTCAAAAGCGTTAGGTAAACCGTTTAAAAGCAGCGCTTTTTCAGAAACAAAGGGGAGTAACGAAGGATATTTGGTGCATGACACGACGACGAGGGTACAGTTTGCCAGTGAGTCGAGAAGCTAATTCGAGCGGCGACCCTTAAAAAGATCGCCTTGATATTTTTTAGCGAAAGTACAAAGTGATGATGAAAGAAAAAGAGATTGAAGGAGAAGGGCATCAATTGAAAAAGTATCAAAGAAAAAGACAGAAAGTAGAAAAGAGGATCATACTTAAAATTGGTTCAATCTTTCTCAAACACGAACTCGAAAACTTTGATCTTAATAAAAGTAAGATTTTCATTTTCGAGATCGAATATAGAAATATCCCGAATAAATTTTTTATTTTCATCATTTTTTCTGCTTTTTCTTTCAACGACACTATAAACGTTATCATCTAAGCAAGAATATATAGTGGAAACAACGATAGTAGGATATAGGGGAAAGATTATGCTACGATATTACGAAGCCCTTTGAAACGAAGCGAGAAGAGAAGGATTATAAATATTTATCGTGCGAAAAAACCTAACGGGTTAACGCATATAAAATTCACCGAGGCTGACCGGCGTAACGTAGCGTTTTTATCTTGCAACTGAAGCAACCTCGTCGTCGTCTCTCTCTCTCTCTCTCTTTCTCTCTCTCTCTTCCTCTCTCTTTCACTCTCTCTTTCTCTCTCTCTCTCTCTCTCTCTTTCACTCTCTTTCTCTCTCTTTCTCTCTCTTTCTCTCTCTCTCTCTCTCTATCTTTTTCTCTCTTTCTATCTTTCTCTCTTCTCTACGCAAGCGCTGATAAACAAAGATGCGTTCGCGTGAACGAACAGAAAAACGTGCAGCAGCTACAGAATACGGCGTTTCGAACTGACTCGATTTGCAAAGTCGTAAACGATTAACGACTCTTCCGTGCAAACATACCACCAGCAAAAACACGTTTTTAGTTTGAACGAGAGAAAGAAAGAAAGAGAGAGAGAGAGAAAGAGACAGAGCGCGTAATGCCACTTCGTTGGTACAAATGATTGAATTTAGTCAGTACGGATGAGGAGAGATCGACGGGAACGCGAAAAACGCGATAGTAGCGTAGCTATCGTTTTAGTAACGCCAAATTCCGCACAAAATACCATTGGAAACGTTCTACGTTCCTTTTACCTCCCCTCTTCTCTTTCCCTCCTTCCTTTTCATATCTTTCTCTCCAGACCAACGAACACCAAATACTTTATCGTTTTCAAGAAAGAAGATACACATATTTTTCTACGATTTATCAAGAAGCTTAGAATCCGTCAAAGAGTTTTAAGAATTCTTTAAGAAGCTTTTATTTTGTTTTGTTTTACATAGCCGTGGTAGACACAACGAATCGATAATGAGTCCTTTCGGAAGTACATAGCAGAAAAGACTATATAACATTGTCATATGATATATAGAAGCTTTATACGTGATAAACAAGCATGTAAAAGGGAGAGCAAAAGAGAGAGAGAAAGAGAGAGAGAGAAAGAGAGAGGGAGAAGGAGGGTGGAAAGTATGTGGTAGAAGAAAAATAAGTGGAGAAAAGCAGTAGAGAGAAGCTAAACAGGGTAAGAGAGATTGTTGCAGTCGAAACTCACAAAACTTGGATATTACCGATATGGACGAGGTCGAGAATCGATTCTTTGAGGAGAGGCCGTTGCCCTTATCTATTCTCCTCTCTCCCTACCACCGTTATCGTCGTTACTCTTCTCTCTTGATCCGTAAAGCATCGAGAAAGAGAAACAGAGAGCGAGAGAGATAGAGATAGATAGATAGATAGATAGATAGAGAGAGAGAGAGAGAGAGAGAGAGAGAGAGAAGGATAGTAGGGCACCTCGAGCAACCGATGAATTCGCAGATTATGCTAATATCTTCGGGAGATGCCAGGGATTATCAAACTTGACACGAGTCTCTACGTACTGTTACTACTCCGCAGAACCCTGTTCGTTGCAACACCGATAATGCAACGAACAGGAAATCGGGACAAGTGTCCTTATATGCATGTACGAGGCTATAGCGAGCAGTAGCAGTAACAGAGCAGTTGGAACGGTGAGAATGCTCAGGGATCGAAGCTGCGTAGTTGCTAGTTTCGACGTCGGCCTGCTTCGAATAATAATTATTATTCGTACTCGATTCGCCGAACAATATCTGTGCACAAATGCCACACACTCATGATGATAATCGGGATTATACGCATCGAAAGGATATTTCTTCTCTTTCTCTTTCTTTTTTCCTCCTCTTTTTCTTTTTATTTATTTTTTAATATTAGTACACACGTTATTTCAATAACTTTTTTGAGATATATAACTAAAAACGAAATGATCTTTTCTCAAAGGACATATCATAGGTATGTGTATATGTATATGTATATATATACATATACATACATATATATATATATATATATATATATATATATATATATAAGACGCTGCTCTAGAAACGAGGTTATAAAGTTATTTCGAAAGGGTTCTGAATATCCATGTAAATGTCAAGAAATAAATGCATAAGGTAAGAATTGAATCGTTTAAAAATGTAATATTGACAAAAATACACCGAACAAGAGAAACATTTTCTTTTGTATTTTTATATACTTTTCTTTAGAAGATAAATAAGAAACAAAAAAGAAAGAAAAAGAAAAGAGAAAAGAGATGATAATTTTCATCGAATTGAGTAATCATATTGAAAAATGCCAAGAAAAATGAATAAATAGTAATATCATCTCAAGCTCTAATCCTTTCGATCTTCGATAATTTCGTGTCCCAATTCGAACGGCCATGACCCTCTTATGATTCTAATCTACTCCCGCATACATCCACAGATACATTTATACATACATCCATTAATTCTCGAACACGATCGATCCCTTTATCAACAACGACCAGGAATGTCTCGAACCAAGCAAGCGATATCGTTGATCCTAAAGTAAGATGGCATATCGCATATATTCCACAGTACAAATGTACATATATCTCTACGTATATAGATACGAAATATGAGTAGTAGCCATAAACGCATGAGTTATAGAGTCACCGACTATGAGAGGAGCATATGTAAAACGACAAAGTGGAAAGGAAAGGTAGCGAATGCTTTCACGGTGAAGAAGAGGAGACGAAGGGTGAAGAAACGAGGGATTAGGAGAGGGAAAGGGAAAAGGGGCCGAGGAACGGACACCTCTGATCGATAGTCGTCACGTCGTCGAGTAACACGGCAGAGTAGCTTGTAGACGACGCAGCGTTTTGTGAAAACGTTCATCTTTCTCTCTACCAGGATAACATGCTTTCATTGAACTCGAACCACGATAACTCTCGGCAAAAGAAAGCGAGGGGTATGCTTGGGGCACAAGGGATAAGAGAGATAAGTACACGTATGTATTCCACTGGTGTCTGAATTCGGTCAAGTTACGAAGCCTACAACTTGCTCGTCGTCGTTGTCGTTGTGCCGATGACAGGACGATACGTCAAGGCATTGTCCCTTTTCGTACTTTCGACGTTCTCTCTTTAGCTTTTCCTTCGAGACACTAGGCAAAAACTAGACGCTGGATATACCGGGTGTGTCATCTTAGATTAGACCTTAGAAAATGTCTTCTTTACTTTCTATGATAAAGTATATTTTTTTTTTCTTCTTTTTTTTTTTACGACAGACTGAATATGTTTTTCTTTCCATTTTGCGAGATAACAAAAATATATATAATACTATGATACAATAAATAATACTGTTATATTCTATGTAAAATGTTTTTTTTTAATATTATATTCGTGAATAAAATATGTATGTACATGTAACAAAATCTTTATCATTTATCAATTTATCTTAATTATTCTTTCACAAACAATTATAACGTTTAAGAAACCATTAACTCGTTTGATTGTTGTTTTCGAAGTGCAACAATCTTCGTGTAACATATGTAAATTGCTGTTTATTAAATATGTTATACGTTCTTTACGTGTAATATTTGTAAATTGCTATTTATTAAATATGTTATACGTTCTTTACGTATAACATATGTAAATTGCTACTTTTACTTGTCCCGGCTCATTAATTTGTTAGCTGATACGCGCATCATTCGAGAAACATAGAGAGAAGACAAGGTGCCCCAACAGAGATAGCGAATTAATTAATTTTCCTACGTTGCTAATTCACTTCGTTTGTGTGATTGCGCGCAACCGAACAAAGGAGTCGTCCACAGTAGAATTCAAAACAAGAGGAACGTAATAATAACGTGTCTCTTTTCTTCTTGCCAGAATAACAGAAATTTTAATTTATGTTCTGTAATAAACTCTACGAGAAAGATGAAAAAGATATGCAATCGTACATTTTATAAGATTTTGCAAAAACTCTTTTAAAGCTTCTTAAACAAAAACTACGAAAATTGTGTGTCTGTCTGTCTGTGTGTGTGTGTGTGTGTGTGCGCGCGTATAGGAACAATATATACACACAATGCATAGGTACATATATATTGCATATATCATTTAAATTACATCCGACTTTCACCTTAATGATTCACTCTTAATGGCAGTGGGGCTTTTAAAAACTCAATAAAATTATTTTTATATAATCTTATTAAGTTTTCCAAAAAAATATAATATCAAATTCATTGATAAATAAAATAATTGATAAACAAAATTTAATCTGCTAATTGTGTTGGACTAATATATTAGTATTTTAGAATAGGCAATTTTTTCGTCTATTGACAAAATTATCTTTTGCTATTGAATTAAAATTTTTATTAAAATTAAACATTACTCGTAAATTGTAAAATTTTTTAAATATTTTGGAACAACAATGAAATAAAGATAAAAAAAAAAGAAAAATAAAAAGATCAGTAAAACACGAACAGTTTGGCTTGCATCGTTCCTTGTTCGTACCGTGCTCTGTCCCATTTTTGGTATGGATACGTCTGTCTATCTGTCTATCTGTCTAGAATGAGGGCATATCTAAACAAGAGTTGAACGATCAAAGCGCTTTAAAAGAAATTGAGAGCTTTTTGAAAAAGGTAAGAAAAAAGGGACGATTCTCTAAAATTTTATTTCAACCATTAATGTACGTGAGTACAAAAAAATTAAATCAGTACAAAGTTTTTGTCTCTTTTCAGACCCTATCCCTACTCTTCTCTATTATACTCTGTCATATTTATTATATCGAATTTGTTTTCTTTATTAGATCAGATTCAAATTTGGAATTCGGGGACATAATTATTAATTATATGAAACAACGTCAAACCCGACAAAATATATTACAGAGATCAATAGAAATCTGGATATTAAGTTCCCAATAAAAAATCTTTTACAACAATAATTGCTAATCGTTTAATGAATTTTTTTTTTATTTTGTTGTTGTCCCAAAATATTCTAAAATATCTTAAAATTTACGAATATTCTTTAGTTTTCATAAAAATTAAAAGTTAAACAGCAAAAGGTAATTACCATTTTCGCATGACGAGTATGTTTGTTGTAAAATAAAAAATTGCCATCTCTTGATGACGAGTATATTCGTAAAATATATTTAACAGGTTAAAAAGGCACGAAAAAAAAAAATAGTATCATTACATCGCAACACGGCTACTATTAAAAGGGTCGAATGAAAGTACCCTAGAAAGTCTCGTTTTCTTGTTTTGTTCGTCGAGCTACTCAAAGATAGAAACGTTGGAACTACCTTGACTTAAGTTGGCGAAGAAATAGAGAAGAATCTTGGGTAAAGTCGCGAGAAGAAAGTCACTCGCGACTTTTTGAAATAAATCTGTTCGAGAAACTTGGCTTTTATTGGTGCTTCCTTTCTTTTCTACTTCCGTAGGATCGAGTCAACAAACCTTTTCATAGCCTTTTCGCGGTATACTTTTGGCAGTCGAAGTCCTTTCGAAAAAGAGTTTTGTTTTTAAACATGTAATTTCGACTAGTAGGACTAAGAAACTGATACGATTTCGAAAAGCTCACCAGATTCACGAGAAAAAGTTTTACGAGCTTCACAAAGGACACAAAGGGCTACGCGATTCCTGGCCACGTTCAGAGATTGATGGACGGGGAGAGACTTTCGCCAATAAATAAGGTTCTTCCCTTCCTCCCTCTCACTCTTCCTCTCTCCTCCCTGTCTATCTCGCTTAGAAATACGCACTGATGTCTGAAAACTTTTCGACGACTCGCAAAATTGCCCGTCGTGGAATCAACGGATTATCGATTCGAATCGAATCGAATCGCATATTGTCCGTATACATACATATGCATCAGTTGTACACATACGAATTGTGAACTTTACAAACCGTGATAAAAAAAAAAAGAAAAAAAAAAAAAAGAAAAGCGAACGAGGCATACAATAACGACAAGGTAATTTCTCGAAATTGAATACGATAAAAAAAGAAAAACGATAAAAAAGAAATTAAAGAAAATGAAAATAATTATCATGCACATAAATTAAAAAAAGAAAAAAGAAAGAACATCTCTCATTTGACGTATTAAATATTAGACAGGAAAGAATTAGATCGATTAAAATGATTATAATCTCGATGGAAACGAACTGAAATGTTGGCCACGAAACGAAAGTTCTAACTGCATCTGCTATTCGTCCGAAGGGAGTATAATAAAGGAGAAGAGATAGCAAGGATGGAAAAGCAGAGCACTTGGAGGAGTACCTAAACTTTCTCTTCTCTCGTTGGATTAAAAAGTCAGTGATCGTCGATCGTCGTATGGCGTCTAATGTTTGCTGAACTTCATCGAACCCGAGGCTAAAAAGGAGAAGAAGAAGAAGAAGAAGAAAGAGAATAAGGAGGAAGAGGAGGATGAGAAGAGTCCCCTTGTTACATATTTACTGAGGCAAGCCGACTTTTTCTGTTTTTCCTTTTTCTCTCAGCCTTTCTTCGTTCGTTTCTCAACGTACTCGTAAACAAGATACCGCAGGGGAATCGCGAATGAAAGAGAGAGAAAGAGAGAGAGAGAGAAAGAGAGGGAGAGAGAGATAGAGAGATAGAAAGATATATAGATAGAGAGAGAGAGAGAGAGAGTTAAGAAGAGATTGCATTTTGCCGAATGCCGTGTCACGCCAACGTCAATCTTAAACTTTGAAATTAACCGTAAAGTTTCGATGAAATTATTCTTGAGTAGTGCGAGTATTCGAAGGAATGTAGAAACGAACTAACGTAAAGAGTTTCGAGCTTTCGACATTCTCGTATCAAGCACGAATATCATTCATCTCGAAAAAGGAGAAAAGGAAAAAAACTAGAGACGAAATAAAAAAGAAAGAAAGAGAGAAAAATAGAGAGAGAGAGAGAGAGAGAGAGAGAGAGGGGGAGAAAGAGAGAAGATCGTCGTTTACAGAGGTTAGCCATTTATCGAAGTACCTCGGCTTAGGGGGCGAGCAGCGAGCCGTTTATTTTCCAGTTCAGTAAGAAAAGCAAGAGTGGCCCATCTTCGAAATATTATAATTATATTTTCCATCGGCAACCTCAAGGTAAATGGAAGTTAAATCAAAGTCTTAGCCCGAGGCAACGTAACGACAGAGAAAGAGAGAAAAAAAGAAATACAGAGAGAGAGAGAGAGAGAGAGAGAGAGAGAGAGAGAGAGAGAGAGAGAAAGCATCATGGATGTCGAGAGGTTTTCGTAAAAGAGACTTATATTGGTGAGTGTCTTCCTTATATATCGTCGAGGCAATCTCGAAGAAGATATGAAAAGTAGACGGAACTTTCTTCTTTAATAGCAGTAAGTATCCTGTAGGAAAGGCCACGAAAGAAAACAATTATTAATTCAAATGTAAAAGAAAAAGAAAAACAGTAAAAAAATTAACACGTGACTACTTATAATATCCATAAATTAAACGTCATTTACGCTAAAATAGGCAAAATACATATATAATATATATACATTATTTATATAAGAAAGAAGGAAAGAGAAGAGAGAGAGAGAGAGAGAGAGAGAGAGCGAAAGATGAGTAAAGTAATAATCTTTAAAGGCGTTAATTGTGAGAGGAGCAACAATCTACAACGATAAAGATAAAGAGAAAGAGAGAGAAAGATATTTTCTCTAGCAGCTGAACGACGAAACCACGATTTCGGAAGAACGAAATTGCTCGAGAGAAGGGCCTAGGGCTTGTAAATAATCTGCACGGGACTTGCAGAGTCTCTCTCTCTCTCTCTCTCTCTCCTTGTCTTTTACTATTTCTCTTTCTCTTTCTCTTTCTGTTTCCAAAGACCTGGATAGAAGCTACTGTTTGTTACAATTAGGAACACTCTTCCGGACTTACGTCTTCTTCTTCTTTGCACTTTCCACCCTAGCTCGATGTATTCAACCATGTTCATCACTTTGAATATCTCGTCGGAAATTACACGTCGAAATAACGGTCGTATAATCTTAACATTCATTCTACTTTTATTAAAGTAACGTGCGTAAAAAAGAATATGATATCTTTTCTTCATATACAGACTGTATATGAAGTAAGATTCTATTAAGTAAGGCCACCTAAATATCTCTTCGCCTTATTGTGATGTAACAAATATTTTTTACATAATGTGCATGGTATCGAATGACCTATTATCTGGCAAGAATATTATTTTTTCAAGGTAATTTTTTTCAGAGTTATGAAATGTATAGAGACGTTTTTTTTGATACATAATTAGATTTCTTTTTTATTGCATTGTATAGCTAATCAAAAAATACATTCAGAGATGTATGATAATGTGGCCTTGATCTTCGAAAATTAAAATTTCACGTAAAACTGATGTCAAAGCTTGCGACCTCGATGGACGTCAGTTACGTAAAACTTTAATTTTCAAAAATCAAGGTCATGTTATTCTTCATATCTGAATGTATTTTTTAATCAGCTACATGATATAATAAAAAAGAAATCTAGTTATGTGTCAAAAAAACACCGATGACCTTGATAATTCCATAAAAAATGATCTCGAGAAAAAAATATTCTTGCCAGATATTGGTACTTTGATATCATGTCCATTATGTAATAAATAATTTATTGCATCACAATAAGCTGAAGAGATATTTAGGTGACCATACTTAAAAGGACTATATATATATATATATATATATATATATATATATATATATATAAATTATTTCTCGTCAAACAAACGATAGCAATATATTTCTATAAAACAATAGCAAAGTATAAACTTAAAACAGAACATCTTTCCCGTTTATTTTGAATAAGAAGAAGCATCTTACTTTTGGAGTCCGTTTTGATAGATCGTCGTCGTCGTTGTCGTTGACTTTAGACCGACATCGAAGCGATCGACTTTGGCTTTGGCCTTTGCCCGAGCAAAGTGTACCAAAAGAGACGATCATATCTGTCTATATTCATGAGCAATACCACCACCGTGCTCTCGTATCAGGGAGGAAGATGCAAATGTACCGCCTTTCCGACCTACGAAGCGGCTACAATTTTCACGGAACTCAAGGGAGCCCATACGTTTTCCTTCGTATACTCATATATACATATTACAGAAGAGAACGTAAAGAACGATTCCAGTGGCACCGTGGACTTTCTTCTCTTTACCGTGCGTGGAATATACCATCGAATGAGTTTCTTTAGCTCCCATAACCAATACTATTTTCTTTTCGCAGCATTACGATATTTTTTGATATTATATAAATATACGTTTCTATATGATTCTTTTTCGTTTTTATATCAAAATATAAATATATATTAAATGTATGTGTATATATATATATATATATACATATATATATATATGTGCTTACATATACTTACATATACGTCACGCAGAAAAGAATCTGTTTACCGTTTGCGTCACTCAAATACTTTTCTTTCGTACGAGATAGAAAAATTGGAGGAGAAGTATTCAGTGCCGGAACGTGTCGTCTAAAAGTCTACATAGGTTAGAGAATGAAAGAGAGAGAGGAAGAAACAACGTTTCATCGGTAGTATGAGAATGAGAGAGAGAAAGAAAGAGAAAGAGAGAGAGAGAGGGAGAGAGAGAGAAAGAGAGATAGAGAAAACTGGAAACTAGTATTGGAGTAATCTCCTGTTCAGGAAATTTATTCGCCATCTCGGCAGCTTCCGCCTAAATCGCTCTTTCCAACTCCCTGTGTTCGGGCTTCGCCGTTTTGCTAGGATTAATATCTACGTTCTACGCTACGGCTTCGTGAAATTTGCCGTGAGATAAGGGCTCGATCGTACATACCTGGCATCCCTGTGGCGTGGCCGCGTTACGCGAGGCTTACGCCTCAAAGCGTAATTACTCTAGGGCGGACGCGATGACGGTACTACGCTATACTCTATTCTCTTCCTCTCTCTCTCTCTCTCTCTCTCTCTCTTTCCCTCTCCCTCCCTCTCTCTCTCTCTCTCTCCTGCGATCGACGAATTCGAAGCTTTTCAAGAGAGATCTATAACGACGACGACGACGACGACGACGACGACGAAAATGACGAACACGAGAACGATCGAATTCAATTAGACGTAAGCTTCGCGCAAAGATGAGAAATATTATGCTTTGCGAACGATAGTGAATCTTATAATTAATAATTTCTCGCGTAGCAAGAAAATTGCAAATTCTTTTTCTAAATAATTTTTCATTCAAAAATATTTAATTTGTTTCTCTACATGAAAGACACTTATAAAATACCAATCAAGTTTATCGAAGTGCCACGTACCATTTAATTCTATAAAAGCTATAAAAGAAGATATGATAAATACTTTATCGCTTTCATTTTAAACTTCATGATTCTACGGACTTTAGAAAAATATTGAACTCGTGATCCAAGAAAGAGATATAGATACATAGATAAATAGATCTCATAAGTTCTCGCATTAAAAAGAAAGCTCGATAACCGTGCAAGCGAGATAAGGTGAGACTTTCTATTTACGTGAAGGCCGGTAGAAAAAAGTGACTTTTATAAAAAATGAAGAAAGAGCAGAGTTAGGCGTAAAAGATGTTCTCATGCTAACCGTACTATTTCATTTTTATAACTTTGCGAGTGCCTTTCTTTTTTGAGACTTCAATCAAAGCTCTCTCTCTCTCTCTCTTTCTTTCACTCTTTCACACATTAACTGCTCTCTCTCTCTCTCTCTCTCTCTTTCATACACGATTAAAAGAGATGTTAGCCACTTTTCGTGGTGTGTCGTTTCGCTCGGTGTATTACGTTTACCCTCGAAAACCTATAGAATCTCATCGTCGGAGGATAATGTCGCTACGACCAATTGAACCGTCGAGAGAGCTTTAGGGTTACTCTTCACAAGCATCGACCTCCTAGAAACACGAGAGTAAGAGAAGGAGAGAGAGAGAGACATAGAGAGGGAGAAAAAAAATGCCCGACAAAAGCACCTCTTCTCTTCTTTCTCTGTGTCTCTCTTTCTCTCTCTCTCTCTCTCTCTCTCTCTCTCTCTCTCTCTCTTTCTCTCTCTTGACCTTGTCTTTGCTTGTCTCGGCTCTATTACAACCACCTATGACTCTTATGCGCGTGCCTTGTGAACTCGATCAGAACGAGGACTAATTTTTTTTCTCTCCCTAATTAGACGATCATTTTTATAATGAAGTATTTTTCTAATTAATAGGTTAATCATTCATCACAACGATTTATTCCAATCTAAAGTAACCCTTAAATCTGTATTATAATATATATATATATATATATATATATATATAATATTTTTAATTTCGATTCAAATAATATATACTTATGTATCTCTAGTCGAAAGATGGTCTCGAATGATTATCATCGATTTCAAAATACTCTAGAAAAGTTTGAAATATGAAAGGTAGATAGGTATCGTACTCGTACAAAAAGTTCGATATGTCCGGAGGTTAAGAGTCGAAAATGAAATAAGCGGGAAATCCGATATTGATGTTCTTCGATTTAACGCATTCCAACGTAGATTTCTTCCGGGTGGTTAGATAATCCGCGAATATATTGTAAGATATGCGCACGTTAAGAAGGGTGAAAGAGAGGGATGAAGAAAGGCAGTACATGGAAGTACGCTATACGAAAAATTCTTCCGGCAATATCGAAGGGATATACGCTCGGGCGTATATTCAAATCGCTTCGGTGAACCATAAACACAAGGGAATTCGTTTCAATGCATGCGGCTTCTTTTCTTTCTTTTTTTCTTTTTTTTTTCTTATCTTTTTTCTTTTTCTCCCCACTAGGAAAAGCATCAATTTTTCTTCTTTCTCAACGAGAAACGTTCGAGAGAACGTCTTACGTGAGCACGTGGATGGTACATAAGATAGCCCAATAATGTGGTATAGTCGAGCCATAAAAGCGGATATGAGGACTGCATAACGCGAATTTTTCTTATTGGATAAGAACCTTAACGTTGAAAGCTTCGCGAAGAAAATCGTGCCGTATTGAATCTATAAAAGAAACACTTCGTTCTATTATTTTATTTCTATTATTTTATACGTTCTATTATTTTATTTTATTTATTTATTACTTATATATGGTGTTAGTTGACGAAATTTTTATTTAATTATTATAACTATCGATACTTCATCGAAAAGCTGAATCCCTCATGAAATACAAATTTGAATGTACATTAATAATCTATTTGCGCTATCGAGAAGGACTCATCGTACCTATTAACGTACCTCGTTTTCAAGGATTCTCATGAGACAGAAGAGGATTTCTAGGAGTAACTCATTAATAATTACGAGAAGGTACGAGCACCGACGTTAGAAATTCGCAACGAAGGGGAAACGACGACGTTCCACGTGGACGCAGTCCAAGTTCTAAGTTCGTAGTTTCGAAGCACGCATTCGGTATGCTCTCGCGCCTTCTCCTGGTACATTAAAGATCCCTCGTTAACGTTATATACCGGAGACCCGTTTCAGAGCCACGTGTTCTAACAAGATAAAGATCATTAACTTCGAGATTACTGAAATAACTTCGAATTTTCATAATTTTTTGGAATAACATTAACGATTTTTATTCAAAATCTAATATATCATAATTTTCAGTTGTCTATAGGCATAATATTAATTATTATTAAAATGATACATAACTTCGATGAAAATAATAGATATAGACATAATAGACATAAAATGATTTGCATTTTATAAGACAATGTTTTATCATGAGAAGATAAAAAAATAAACTTATCTGTAGAGATGGCGAGGAAAAGATTAATCGAACTAGCGATAAATAAATATAGTAAGTAGGGTGATCATGAGAATAATCGTGCGTGAGATTTTAACCCTTCTGGATTTTCTCTGAGCTCGACGATTTAAGCTCGACATTAAGCTTGTGATGATGTACAGGAAGAGAGTAACCAGTTGGACTGAAGAACGATCTAGAGGGGTGAATAACACAAGAGAAAGAGAGAGAGGGAGAGAGAGAGAGAATGTCGGCGGTAAAGAGAATGAGAAAGAGAAAAGGATAGAAAGGGTGAGGGAAAACCGGTAGGGAAATGGGCTTGACTGTTACACACATATATTCCCTAGAGCTCGAAACTGATAGCGGACAGATACTGGGCTTTCGTGGCGTACGGTTAGAATTAATTGCCAATGTTTGCTTCGACTGGTGGATATTGGGACGAATGTTCGTAAGGGAGTACGGCTCACAGTTCGCATATTACGACAACCGTACCGATTGTGATGAGGTCCAACCGAAAGGATACAGTAATACTTACGTCTGTCGTATTGATGACCAACTACAAGTAATATGGTATTAATGATAGATTATTGTGATCGAACTGGTATATTGATTGAAAAGATAGTTAAATCATTCTCGAGCTATTTTGATCTTTTTGTTATATACTTATATATACTTAAATTCTATATATATAGAATAATATATATATATATATGTATTATATATATAATATATATAATACTATATATATATAGTATTACTCAATTTCTTACTTAAAGAGACTAGGATGACTATTTTCAGATTTCTCTTCTTTTTCTTCGTACTTTTCTATCTAACACAAGATATACTATTTCACGTAAGAAAGAGAGCCTAGCACTGGATATCCAGGAAGCTCGTGCTAAGTGGCTCGCTCGGTAAACCGAAGGACGTCGACGTCGTTGTCTTCGTCGGTGGAAAGTGGCCAGAAAGAATGAAAAAGAGATAGAGTCTCTTGAAAAGCATTATCGTTTAAAAGTCAGCGTCTGGCTCAGCTTTTTACAGTAGGACGGGAATAGCGTGACATTCGAAATAAGTACCGATCCAGTAGAGAATGTCCTCTTTCCTCTCCACCCTCCTCTTCCTCGTCCTCCTTCTTTTCTTGGTCCAAGGTACGACCAATTTGAAAGTTAACGATGTTACCAGCCACGCTTGGATTATGTTAATGCGATATTTCGGTAGATGCCACCTACGAACACGAAAGGCTGAGCTCGACGACTACGACCAGGACGTTTAAGATCGAGACATACTGCGAGCTATAGACCTCGAAAACGATTATTACCCAAGGTTATAAAACGTAACTACTTCCTTCCGTGGCGCGGTAAAGTGCGACATTTCTGTACTCGTCCAACTGTAGAGCCACACCAAGAGGGATAATGGTAAGTGAATGAAGTCCACACCCAAGTACCACCTCGTGGCAGACGTACTTTTAAATAAGAAAGACTTTCTCCTTTTTTTCTCTCTATCAGAAGCAACGTGATTCTTTCTTCGTTACGTCGTACTCGTTGTAATTTTCTCTTTTGTATTATACCATTGTTGGCACTGTAATTTTCTTAAACCAGGATCGTTAAAGAAAATTGCTTCAAAAATTAAAGGATGATAAACGTGAGAGATAATGCAAAAATTATTATGAAAGTAGGCTGAATATATGCAAATTTCATTTATCATAATGTAGAATTATTTAGAACTATGTATATATATATATAAAGGGTGTCCCAAAATTTACTCAAGATTTAAATTTTGTGCCATTTGTACGGTAAAGTGTTTCCAACAAAAAGAAAGCAGCGTGATAGCTGACAGTTCAGGGTTATTAAAAATGGACCGCTATAAAAAAAACAATGCATTTTCATTGTTGAACAATATTTTAAAAATAATGAAGGTTTGGCAGCTATAGTTCGCAATTTTCGTACAAAATATGGTCGGAATAATAATTTAACTTCATCAACTGTGAAGAGATTAATTAAAAAATTTAGGGAGACTGGATCAATTAGTGATCTTAAACACTCTAGCCGTCCTTGAACAGAAAACATCGAAGCAGTTCGTAAGAGTGTTGTTGAGGGTCCAGAGACATCAATTCGGCACTGTTTTGGTGATTATAATTGGTCGCCCAGATCATCTGATTTAACGCCATTAGATTTTTTTCTTTGGAATTCTTTGAAAACTAAGGTTTATGCTAACAAGCTTATGACCACCCACGCCTTGAAGGAGGAAATTGAGCGCTGTATCGACGAAATTCAGCCACATTTATGCAAAACAGTCATAGAAAATTTCAACAAAAAAGTGCGTATGTTCCCAGCAAAGTCGTGGAGGCCATTTATCCGATATGCTATTCTATACGTAACTCTATACTGTATACTTTATGAATCAATAAAAAATTGACCATTTTTAATTATAAACCTGTATTTTCTATCAAAATTACTTCTTGCGTGAACTTTGGGACACCCTTTATATATGTATACATATATATATATATATATATATATATATATATATATATATATATATATACACAGGTACATAGGTATATATGTATAACTTAGAATATTTTTTTATAATCAATACGTGTTAGAAAATTAGAAAAGAATTAAAAAAATATAACGAAAAGTTTATCGAGTATCATTTGATTTTTGCTTTCTCTTCTTCTTTTTTTTTTCTGTCGAAAGTTGTATCTGATGAGTGTAGAACTTTTCGTTGGGGCGGAACGCAGGTTATCCGGAAGACGAGATTCTTTCGGAAATTCCAGGAAGAGGAGAGAGCGTACGCCACGTGAACCTTTCATTTTCCATTAGATACTGCTTTCGACGAGCTGCGAAATCCGATCGACGCGGCCGTCCAATAACGTGATCCTGATTTTTCGAAAGAAAGACAGCCGCCACCAGCGAGAGGACGAAAAGAATCTCTCCTTCTTCGATCCAAAGTATCTCCTGTTATATATATATACCTATATATACTTACATATATATATACCTATATATACTTACATATATATATATATATATATATATATACATCTACCTACCGAAGGACTTTCCTAAAAGCGTGCGATGTTTTAAGTCGATTTTGTTGAGGACGGATATCGTGTTACGGTAAAGAACTTCTACTTATTTCACGAACACGAACGATCGATGAAAATCCGATAAGAAATGTACTTTGTAAAATATAAAAATAAAATTAAAAAATTCGAAACTATTGTGTTACAATAATTGTTAATTACCTTATCAGTTGAAAAAACAGGTTGGTATAAACGAGTAAAAGGTACAAAGTTTTGTCGAAGTAAAAGATATTTCTAAAGGAAGTCGGTTAACAGGTTGAACGAAGGAAATAGAGAGAAAGATAAAGAAACAAAGGGAAACAGACATACGAGTTCAACAAACGCCGAAAGCTAATTTGAATGATTACTGTAGTCTTTAACGTAGTTTTCTTGTCTTCTATCAAGATAGTCTACTTCTTTCGTCCTTCTGCTCACAATTTTTTTCTGATACTTCTTTAATTTGGGGTCAGAAACTTCGTAGAATGATACTAACGAAAGAACTTCGTAGAATAATACTAAAGAGATTTGTTGAAAATATCAAGATATCAAATATAATAAGAGTATAATAACTAATTCTTTTTTACTTTCCATGAGACACGAACGAATTTATTCAAGAGCAATTCTTTTTAAGAAAGTATATATAAATGAATGAATGTTCCACACGAGACAATTACCAGAATAAAATGAAACATCGAAAACGTAGTAGTCGACAATGTAACGAAGCAGATGTTATGTACATATAAAAGGTTTCTCCATTTGTATCGAATCCGTTATGGGATATATATATATATATATATATATATATATATATATATCTATACCTCGAGATATTGAACAGAACTGATTGTAAAGCATCCTCGGAAATCGCGATGAAAGCAAATCGAGACTATCTTTCTTGCTTCGGACGAAGTCCTATTCAGAAAGAGAGAAAGAAAAAAGCAAAAAGAGAGAGAGGAAGAGAGAGAAAAAGTGAGAGAAATGAAGAGAGAGAGAGAGAGAGAGAGAAGGGAATAAAAATGCATCCTCGACAGGAAAGAACCAACGAAGAAGCCAGCTTTAAACTGCGAACAGCGATCTCACGAGGAATGAAAGATGCATTGAATGTACTTCCACAAAAGAGACAAATATTTAACGATATCTTATCGTTTCTTACCATGTATATAAACGCGAAATTGAACAAAAAGAAAAAGAATAAGTATATGACATTTCGACAATATCGTTGATAGATTCGATAACTGCATATTCCGACTTGAAATATTTTCGAGATAACATGAGAAATCTGATCGAAAAACTGTAGAGAACGTTTTGATCGCAGTTCAATTTTTAAGATTATCTAAATCGTCGAATTTCAATGATATGGAAAGAGAAAAAAAAGGATTTCAAACGTATATTTCGAATAGTGAATTGATATCGAAAAAGAAAATTGCCATCGTTTTGGCTACAATTTCACAAACTATAGTTTCATAGTTATTGCGTGGAAAAATGGAAGTAAAAATTTCTAATTAGCGGCCAACTCCGGTTGTTAAGCTCAGCGCGTTGTTTCGACCGTTCCGGTAACAGATCTTGCCTTCTCGAATCGGACAACGGCTCGACGTTTAACCTACATTTCCGGGGAAATGCGTGTTAGCTCGTGTCTGGGAATAATTAGACTCTTGCCAAGCTGCTGGCAACGTCGTTCCGAGCTGACTCGCTCTTTTTATTGCACATTGCAAACTGTACAGTCATCTGTTCCCATCAAAATATTACATTCCAGCGTATGGTTTAACCGCAAAGCAGAAATTTAATAAAAGCGTTAAGGTGTAAATATCGATTTAAAGTCTATGAGATCGACAAAATATATGCATATGCATGTAATATTCTTCGTTTCTATCGTTAATATCAAACTATATATGATGAATATATATACATATATATGTCACGATCATTTTGATGGAAAAAAAAAAAATCGTACCACAAAGTGTGCTTCTTTCAGCGTAAATTATTCCTTCCATGGTAAATTTTCTCCCTTTTCTTTCTTCATCTCACTCTCTCTCTCTCACTCTCTTTCTCTCTCTCACTCACTCTCTCTCTCTCACTCTCTCTCTCTCTCTCTCTCTTTCTCTCTCTCTCTTTCACATTTTCTTCTTTTTCTCTTTTTATAATCGCTCGTGAGTATCACGGCTGAAAATCTGAGATGGTAGGCGGAGTCGCTATAAAAAATCTTTAACCTGTCCTATAAGGGAGTTTGCATCGTTTAATTTCCACTCGGCTTACTTCCACCCTCATCGTGCTCGCTTTTCTCCTAACCTACGGGGTATTCCCTTTAGTATTATCCCACAGACTGACCAACTCACGTTCTCTTCTCACCCTTAAAGCGAAGCAGGGCGCCAAAGAGAGACAGAGAGAGAGAGAGAGAGAGAGAGAGAAGAGAGACGAGGAGAGAAATTGTCTGTGATCGAAGCGTGGATAAAACGTTGATCGTCAAGCACGGTACGATGCAAAAGAATATAACCGCTTCTGTTGCTACAACTCGACTTTTTTCTTCTTTATATTTTATCATTTTTCTCTTCAAATTTTAAAATACGAGTTTCTTCGATATTTGATCGATACAAACTATGAACTGAAATGAAAATGAGCTTTCTTTATCAAACTCATTTTCGTTACCTCGTTAATTAACGTATCGATGAATAATTATTTTCTTTTATAGAGTTTGGTGTAGAAGAAAAATAAAAAAGAAATACAGAAGGTAATGTTTTATAAATTATCCATAAGAAATTTTGAATTTTCATGCAAAATAGAAAAGATGAAAGAGAAAAAAAATATATGCTACCATTGCTACACAGAGGAGCCGACAAACTTGGAGTCTCTGCAAAACCACAGAACTAATTCTAGCTGCACGCGTACTGGTTACCCCGCTAAATGTCTCAGTAACTCAGCTTGAGGTAACACTGAACATGTCCGAAACAGTTTCCGAAACAGAGACGTAGTTTAGAATGTCTCATGGCGTAAGATAAACACGTGTGCGTAATGTACGTGTATATACGATGTATATACACGTATGTTTAAAAAAAAAAAAAGGAAAAGAAAAAGAAATAAATAAAAGATAGAAAATTATTTTATGTTTTCAATAATAATTAAAAATTCGATAATTTTCACGAAATTACATTTATATATTCATTTCTCATTTTCCAGGACATCGTTTCCAAGCCGATTACAAATTTGCTTTGAACAGATTTACCATGATAGAGATCGAACGTGGAACATGTAGTCTCGTTATCATCGCTAAAATGTATCTGTCAATATTTGTTCTATCTGAATATTCCATTTATGACTATTACTAGTCCTATTACTAATACCATGAGAACGACCTAATAGTGTATTATTACAATTTGGTGCATCGAAATATGGATCGATAGAATGAAATGTACGGTAATATCGTAGCACTTCGTATCCATGCGTGACCATCAAATTATGTGAAATCATAAAACGCATCCGTGAATCGCAATCCTTCTCTTCCTCCAACAATCGAATATTATTGATCTAATTTATATTCAGGAAAAAAAAAAGAGAGAGAAGACTGAGAAGAGAATAGAAAAAGGAAATGAGAACCAGAGCTCTATAAATCAATTACGCGGTTTTAATTAGAACCGCACGGATTTATGTGAGTAACGGTAGAAGAGGAGTCTTTTAATATTCCACCTTCATTATACCGTAATATTCGTCGTTCGTTAGGTAAAACCGGACAATGTAGCACGACGTTTCCGTGCTTAACAGAGGCGACTTGGTGCTGCTTCTCTCTCTATGGTAAAATGGCACGCGTCTCATTGCTCGCAGCTCGGAACTTGCTGCTGACAGGTCACTTAGAAACATACCTTTCCAAGAGCATTTACATACTTACAAAAGCTCTCGAGTTATCACCATAATAGGTTTGAAAATGATGCCGATATATAATACCTATCGAATGGCCCTGACCGTAACTTGAAACTTCAAATCGACTCGTTAATCGAATGATTTAATGAACAATTTGGATTAATACGTTGAATGATGTATAAATTATTAGTATCTAACGTTCAATTTCAAAATAAAAGAAAGAGAAAAAGTGTAAAAAATATTCTAAAAAATTTCGAATGACGTACGATATAAGAGTTCTTAAAGTAATTAAAAGGCTAAAAGTATACTTCCTAACAAGGGTAAAGTCCAATAGAAAAAGTACGACAACGAATGTTTCTATATTTTTTGTCTACAAAAAAGTTACATTAGATAAATATCTTATTCTATTTATTTTGCAAGATTTTTAGGTTTCTCTCAGATTCTTCTTCCAACATACGTCAAATCTCGATTCTATGTTTCGAACGACTCGAAAAGTTTCTTCTTTCCTTCCGCGCGTAATTTTTCACCGACATCTTTTATGTCAGACGTAAGGCAGCAGCAGCCAACAACGACGGTTGGTAGCGGCACACCCATAACGATATCGCGGTCACCTTTTTTGTCGGAGAAATTTATGGCGCGGTAATAGAGGGCAAATTAGAACCACATGACTGGCTCCACCATCAATCTCTTCTACGCCTCCCACGGCCGATGGGGCTTCCTCTCCTTTTTCATTTTCCTCTCTCTCTCTCTCTCTCTCCCTCTCTCTCTCTCTCTCTCTAAATTTCTCTCTCTAAATTTCTCTCTACCTACGAATAAACTAAATTCGTCTCGTGCTGAAATCGTTCTGAATTCTTCTCGAAAATTTTTTTCTCATTCATACAAACATACTATCAAATCGAATACTACACTATATTATAAATTTAATTTAAAATATTTCACTTTAATTCGATTGTAATGAAAATTTCAATGATTACGACGGACTTCTGAAATAAAATTGAATGAATTGTTTTCATTTTCATTGTTCTCTTTCCTACTTTGTTTATCAAAGAAAAGTATTAACGATAAAAACCATGCGTACGATTGTGAAAACGGAACGGTCTTAAACACATTCGAGATTCTACGAATTCAGAAGCTTTTTTAAGGAGTATATGAATTCAAAGAAAAGTACTGAAGTAGTCGGTGCATTTCGTAAAGACTGCCGACGCTAATTAGTAAGATCGTTGCTAAGCCTTGTTTCTTCACTTTCTTTCTCTCTCAGAATACCTTGATCCTTTAATAATTTTCAGACCAAGGCAAATATATATATATAATATAATACCTATATATAGATATATCTAATTTATTCGTAATTATGAAGTTCCTTCGAGGAGTTGCTCGATTAACCAATCAGAAGTCTTCTATACATTTTCGAGGAAGCCAAGAGAGAACGTCTAGGATTTTCGACTTTACAAATTTACGGAAGGATTTTCCAAGAAAACCCCGCTTAGACGATCATAGAATTTCATCGTTCGGGATTACGTCGCGATTTTCGGCAATTCGCTAACAAAACCGACTGCTGGAATATCTGCTCTGCTCTGCTTTACTCGCTTTCTACCAGATTATTTCGAAGCCAACGCACTTTGGTAGAGCTTCGATGATCGTACAGCAATTTTATTCTTATCGTTGGTTTAATACTAAATGCGAGAAATACAGAGCGAGTTTCGTGCTACGTTCTATTAATGAAATATGTTTTCCCGATATTCCGAGGTATTGCTGGTGGAACGATTTATCTTCTTACGAGTGTGCCACACTTACCTTCACACATACACATACTATGTATAGATGTGGCGTAATACGATAATGAAAAAATCCTGTGCGGTGTTCCGAATAAGTGTAGAATATTGTTTTCCAGGAAAGGACCAGCAGACCGCACCTAATTGAAAATGTAATGTCCGATTTATATCTATGTTTTGGTTAAACGAATGTGACTTTTAAGAATAAAAAAACAAAAAATAAATAAAAAAAGAAAAAAAAAATACAAGAAGAAAAATGATGGAAAAATAATTAAATATAAAAGTAAAAATGATAAAGAAAAAGAGAAAAGAAGTTAACTAGATTATCCGAAGAAATTTCATGACACAAAGTCGATTTAGTCAAAGAATACCTTATATCCTTTATTTGGAAATGAACGAATTTATTTTGTAGGAAAAGGTAAGATAGAAGGAGTTTGATTTCTCAGGTTCAAGAATATAAGAAGAAGAAGAAGAAGAGGAAGAAGTAGTAGAGAATGGAGTGGGAGAAGAAAAACAGAAGCGAGTTCGCGATAGGTGGCCCCGATTCTCGATGAAGATCCACTTTACGCCGAGAAGAGGATTTTCCAACTACTTTCCGACTGGAAATCGAAGGGCTACGGTAGTGGGGTTGAGATGAGAGTAGCGGTGGGAGTGAACGTGGGAGAAAGAGAAACCGAGGAATCCCTCATTCCATTAGAAACGAAAATTCCTCGGAAATGCTTCGATTTCAGATAGGACTTTCTCGTCTCGTGCATGTGCCGGATATATCGCGTGCTTGGTAGTATCGTTCCACTTGACCGAGGCTACGAAAAGAGATGCTTTCGTAGCGCAAGAGGAGGACCTTCTTTGGAAAGAGGTAACACCGATGGTATCCGGAGAAAGAGAGAAAGAGAGAAAGAGAGAAAAAGAGAGAGAGAGAGACAGAGAAAGGGAGAGAGAAAGAGAGGGAGAGAGAGAGAGAAGAAGAAAACAGACGAGCGCACTCAGCAAGGGATACCGAGCTGTCTCTGATCTGACACGGCAGGATTACCTTCCAGAGAGAGGAAAAACGCGTACGGCCTTCCGGAAAAGAATGAATGGAAAGAACAGAGTATCCTCTCTTTCTCCCACTTTTTCTTAGTGTGGGACTGAAGTGAAGAAGAAAACAAAAAACAAAGAAAAGAGAACGTACGATGGCCTGTTTTCCCACAGGTTTTCTGTCTTGCTTTTCCTATTTCCAAGATATCTACTACTTTTTCTTGGTGAAACAAACGATACCAATCGTTTCATATTCCTCATCGTATTTTTTTTTTTCTTTTATCGATAAATGATATTTGTTTTCCTTGACCTTTTTTATAATAAAAAATTGAACAACATTCGGAGTAATCGGAAAATGTCCAAAGTTGGGACAAATCGCAAAACCGAATTTCACGTAGAACGAGTTTGATTAAATCCACTCGCTACGCGTTACCGCGACCAATTAACTCCTCATTATGTTATTTTCATCAATTTTACGCTTGTGCAGGCACTTAGATTAATGGTGCACTGGCTGGTTGCGGCAACTCACACATATATATATATATATGTACATACATATATATATATATATATGTATATATATATATGTAGTATGTATGTAGGTATGTACCCTGAACGAATTAAAACAAAAAAAAACGAGGTTCCGGCAATTTACACTCGGATTTACGATTCTCGTATCGTAGCCTTTTATACGACCCACCAGCACCACGCGAGTTCATATACGTGCGTACGTATGAAAATAGCGGTCGAGCTTTTCTACTCTCTCTCTCTCTCTCTCTCTCTCTCTCTCTCTTTCTCTCTCTCTCTCTCTCTCTTTCTACCATCGTATACGTCGACTTTATTTGGTCTCGTATTTTCGAAAAATGTAGAACGCAGTAGGAAATTGCATAGGGATTCCACATGAAATTAGTCAGAATATTATTACGTATGTGCTTATGCGCTATTCATATTATGTATATAGTAATATATAATATGTGAATCTAATAAAAAGAAACAATCATCAGTTTTAATTGATAAAAAATTTAAAAAATAAAAATCTATCTAGAAATTTTCATATTTTATAAAAATTGAATTATGAAATAATCTAATCGGATTGAAGTTCGAATATATTACAAAGGTTTCACAAAATTTCTATAGTGAATTTAAGTTTTCACAGCAAATTCATTCATTAATGAATTTTAATAAATACATAGGAGATTTATGGAATTCCATGTATCTATATACCACGAAGAAAAGACCGTATAAATGCACAATTAATGAATGGATTTTGGATTTGGTAGTGCTTCGTTGGACTAGTATGACGAATACGGTCGTATTAGCAAATCGTCAGATGCCTTTTGTTGTCGAGTACTATTCTACAATATCTCTCTTCCTCTACCACTCTCTCTTTCTCTCTTTCTCTCTCTCTCTCTCTCTCTCTTTCTCTCTTTTACAAAAGAATTTGAGAGAGCAGCCACGCGATTCTATTCGCCGCAACAAGCTTTAATCTGCTTAGTCGCATTCCGACCGCGTGGGAAACTACGCTCGTGTAACTAGATCGCGAAATCTAGTATGTCCTCCCTAAAATCGAGGCCGTGTTCCTGTCCCAGTGAAGTATGGCACTCTGTCCGCCCACGATATGTCAACGGAGCCACGAATACGGATTTAAACACGGTTGGCATCGCGCTCGCTTGCAACGCCCTGTCTTCTTTTCCTCTTTCTTTTTATTCTGTGTGTCTATATTCCTTTTTTTTCCCTCTTTTTTCTTTTTTTATCTCCGACCCTTTACCCTTCGTGAAGAGAAAATCGTTGTAACTTTGCACCCTCTTAAACTCCGACTAACGAGGATATATATCTTAACGGTGATAACACAAAGATAGTTGCCTTTTAATCGAGTAAAAGGAACTTGTCTCGTGTGAGAAATTCGAGACGAGACAAGACGAGACCAGACTTAGACAAGACTTTGTCCGATGATTGATATATCAACGTAGAAAATATAAATATTCTAGACACTTCTTTCATATATCTTTTTTTATAGAAACTAAATGAAACATGAAATCAGCGATTCTCGATTCTTCTCTAATAAAAAAGGAAGAGAAAATTACATGTGCATATCTTTATTTATTAGATGTATATATATAGATATTTGTTTTAAATAAGGTTATCGGGTCTTATCCCGATAACGTATAGTAGTATATACAAGTACGTATTTCATTGGCAGAACGAGGCCGCGTTGATAGGGTAACAGATGCCCTGGTAGATACACGATAAACGTACACACTCACTCACTTCTCAGAAAGGCTGTCACGAAAACACGGCGACCGATAAAAGACCGACTTACTGATCTTGACGATCCACTGCGTCCTCTCCCACAATATTTAAATTCACCGACGTATCCTCGATTCAATATCCATCATATCTCAATGTTATTTCTTTTGCTTTTTCGATTAAATAAAAAAAAAAAAAGAAAAACAGAAAAAAGAATGTTCCGTGTTTGTTCCATGGAGAACTTTAAATAATGTCAAAATTTCGTTGGATCGTTCGTTCGTTCATTCGTTCGTTTGTTCCTTCGTTTATTTATTCGCTCGTTCATTCGTTCGTTTGTTCCTTCGTTTATTCATTCGTTCGTTCATTCGTTCATTGATTCGACTAACAGAAAAAGAGAAAGACGACGATGATGACGACAAGCTTTTCTCAACGACTAATTCGATGCCATCTCGAAAAAGAGAGCACACGGTGAGTCGAACAGTGAGGTCAATAAAGGTTCACCGTGCTAACTGGATCAAGGATGTGTATCACAGAAAAGTAGGATAGCTCGTTTCGGTAGTAGTACTTTACTCCGATCCTTTTCTCGTCATCATCCACCAACACATACATACACAGAGGAATACGCATACATATACGTATTCATTCGAACGTTCCTCCCCCTATCTATCCACCTACCTTTGGCGCTCACCGAAAACGGTGGACTTTAGCTCTCTTCTTTCCATCCTAATCTTTCTCAACCTGCTTCGGTGTATTTCGCTCGATTGCAGTTTTTACCGGGGCAAAACCACGTTGTTGGCAAGGTAGGAACAGCGTAATACCGGATACGGCTTATCCGAATGCTGATAGAGCCCAAGAGGGAATCCTCCGTAAGCACGCCGGTAGTAGGCTTACCGCGACTTACGGGCTGCCTTTTCCTCCGCAACCATACTCTTCGCCACCCCTCTTCACTCTGCTATACCAGCAACATCTACCTCCTATTTTGCCCCTTCCTCAAACGGTAAATTCGAAAGCGGAAAAATGTTTTTCCAGATTAGAAAACGACAAGAAAGAAGAAGAGGTAGAGGATGCCTTGCATCGTGGAAAACGATCGTATATACCTTCCCTCATCCTCCTTCTTGCTTTCTACTTCCCTTCTTAATCCATCACCGACTAAACGCTTCCATTCCTTTCCTCTCTCCCTCCCTCTCTCTCTCTCTCTCTCTCCTTCTCTTTCTTTTCCCTTCCCTTCTCGTCCGAGGTAAGAAGAGGTCAAGGAGAGCAAAGCCGAGTTTTCCCTCGAGTCTTCGCGCTCTACACTCGGTGCGAAATTTATTAAACCTACCCCCACTACTAACGTCGGGTGGCGAGGCAAATATTCAAATAAATATCTTAGATGCTCGTGTAGGAAGACAGAGAAAAAGAAAGAGAGAGAAAGAGAGAGAGAGAGGACAAGAGAGGGAGAGAGAGAGAGAGCGAGAGGAAAAGCTTTACGTTACTTATCTTTTTCTCTTTATCTCTATAAAGGCAACGTCTAAAAGGGTTAATAACTATCTAGAATATACGAATACTGATCAAAGTAGATCTCCTTCCACGATTTATTATTCAAGGACGTTCTCGTTATTCACTGTCGGAACGGTAGGTACAGTAAGAGGAATGGTTAAAAGGCAAAAGAAACGACATAAAATCCACGGTAACGTTTTCCCCTTTTCTTCCTCCCTTCCTCTCGCTCGCTCTCTCTCTCTCTCTCTCTCTCTCTCTCTCTTTCTCTTTTTCTCTCTTACTCTTTCTCATAGGGAAGGACATATTGAACGCATTGCGCCCATAACGATCGCCATTCAACTTCCGGACAAATTACCGCTTTTTCAATTATCTCCCTGTTCCCTGAGCAAGTCGAGATCCACGAGTCCGGAAAGTTCCACTTCGAAGGAAAGGGAAAAAAGAAATAGAGGATCGAAAGGATAGTTCCTTTTGCAGAGAAGATACGCTAGAGTTTAAACTTCGGTAGAAATAATTCTTAAAACGTGGGAAAGAGAAGTGAAGATGTAGTATTTTCTTCTCGTTAAAGTTGCATCGGCTACTGCTTCCAAAGCATACGTTGTCAAAAAGACAGACGAGGACACTCGATACCAGCGACGCTAGCAAAGTGAAATGTAGAGAGAAAGAGAGAGAGAGACAGAGAGAGAGAGAGAGAGAGAGAGAGAGAAAGAAAGAAAGAGAGAGAGAGAGAGAGAACGAGTGAGAGCAGTGAAGCCGAAAGTAGGTGCAGGAAAAGGAGGAAGAGAAGGAGGAGAGAGGAAACTCAAACGACGTTGCCACCAACGTACGTGCGGTATACGTCTTCCCTCGAATTCATCGTTCCTCGTGGACAAGATTAATGACCGGAAGGAATATGGGTCGCGTGAATTCACACTCGATAAAATTTGCAGCCCGTCTCGTTCTACCATTTATACGTAATGTTCTCTCTCTCTCCCTCTCTCCCTCTCTTTCTCTTTCTCTCTTCCTCTTATTCTCTCTGAAAATATAACTTGCCTTCACCACCCACATCCGTTTAGTATAGCTACAACCATCCCTTCATTTGCACCGGTAAATACGTGTATTGGAGATATGTTATGTCTTATGTGCTATATCCTCTCTCTCTCTCTCTCTCTCTCTCTTTCTCTCTCTCTCTCTCTCTCTCTCTCAATCTCTCTCTTTGCCGCTCTATTTCGATCTCTCGACCCTTCGTCCGTTCCATTTCGTTGAACAAATCGATGAGACTGGTCTCGACTCGAGGAAATCGCAAATCCAAAAACACCTTCCTCTCCTTTAAGATATCGACCATCCCCAAGCTATGTTCTCAGATTTGTGGAACGTCGAGACGATAGGAAATTCCGTGCTGGAATTCGAAGAACGCGATACCCTGGCCTTACCTTTCTTGCTCGTTCTCTCACTTTCTCCCCTCTTCTCTCTCTTTCTCTTATTTTCTTTCTCATCTTCTCTCTTTTTATTCATTTCTTGCGCATACGATGTGCCTTCGTAATTTCGTGTTACGAATTTATACGAAGATATCTCGAGTAGAAAAGCTAAGAGAAGACACGTGCAATGTTAGACATTAGTCTAAAGTCGATGGTAGAAAGCTTTTCCTTCGTAATCGTAGGATGACGTCATGCGTAAACGATGTTGTTCGAAGGATTTAGCCGAACGGTCGAGCACTTCGTAGAGTTAAATGACAATTCTAGGAAAATAGTTTTCCACCTTATTCCGCGAGAGTCGTGAGACTTCTCTCCCGAGGCCTTCGAGATATATCTTCGAGTTATAATACCGTTTTCCGTATCCCCTTGAGTGAAGTTTCCAACGGGACGTAGAAACGCTTCGTATACTTCAGCTTCTTCGCAATATATATATATATATATATATATATATATATATATATACATATATACAATAAAGAGAGAGAGAGAGATAGAAAGTCTTAAAGTGACGTGCTTGAGCTCATTATAGTCACGCATAGAGAATAATGTTATTGTTGAAAAGGGAACGCCATTGTTACGATTACTAATAGGAAAGAAAAAGAGAACTATTGTTGTTATCGTCTTTTCGAAAATAATTCTGAAAATAAAGATTCAACTCGAATAAGTACGCTTCGATGAATCGAAACGTGTATATTTGTTGCAAAAATGATGACATTATATATTTTTCTTTTTTTATAATTAAATTTTGTATTATTAAACTACGATACAAAAGTAAATAACAAAACGAAAATAAATTGTCTACAAAATTATAAAAAACGTGATAGTAAACATTTGTTAATGTAACGAATTCAATTCTTCCATTAACCGACAAAGATATCGTCTGTATGTTTATGCAGATAATACTAACGCCAGCAGCTCTCTGTCAATCCACCGTTTGTGAAAGACTCGAACATCGAACAAAAGAAATCGTTTTGCGAGAGCCCCGATAACGGACAAAGGACTCTAGGAATAGGACAGATATCGGTTGGATGGCTACAGTACGAACTCTTGTCCGTTGTCCATGACAATCCAAGTGTAATTATACATAGAGAAGAGTAATTGGCATGGCTGGAACACATCCGTCACAACGGTCCGTCGTTTTTTCTTTTTGAAACTCGTCAAAAACATCAAAGATATTTTTTTTTCAAACTTTTTGAAACGAAAAATCACAAATAAATGCACTTTATTTTTTCATCTTCGATATAAATTTGATTTAGATCATAATAAATGTTTCGAAATATCGAATACATTAGATAAATCGTTTATATATGTATTTGAAAACATTCAAAAAATTTTCAATCGTTTCTATTACACAATCATCTATTTCCATTCCGAATATTTCATATTTACAATCATCGGTAATTCTTGTTCCTTTTTCGAGCATCAACAATCGCATATTCCAATGTTCACGGAGAAGCGAGTTTCACATGAGAGAGGTCGGATTAATATAATTTATTAAAATTCTCTTACGCCGAGATGGCCGCTAATTAAAACTGAGAGATTTGCATCGATTATAATGTAGCGCTAATTAAAAGAGACTTATCCTGGCATTGCATTAAAATGTAAATCAAATCTCTCCGGGGGTCATGTGCGTCCTGCTGGTCACTCGAACCAATCTACAAACGGAATGGGACTTGATGGTTTCACAATGCGCTCGGCACACCGCTCGAATTGGCTTTGCTTTTATTAAAATCGACAACGATATCGACGGAGGAACGTTCGATCGAAAACAACGAATGGAGAAAGTAAAACCATAAATAAAACGAATAATCGATTTTACCGAAGCTACAACCTATATTTATACATTATGTACTATAATTATACATTAATACAAAAATATACTGTTGAATACTCCATTGAATTTACACAAAATACAATTTAAAAATTTTGATTGGAAATTTTCAATTCGCACTCGTTGATCTTCCTCGTGATTATTAGAAAAATTTACAAAAGCAAGTTGAATTTATCATCTACTATTTACATTTAATCAAACTCAACAACTATTAGAAACGAATGAAATCCTATGTAAAGAGTATAGATTTTCGTTATCATCTTGTATCGCCCGTTGATCATACGAAATACGAAAAGTTCATTTCTCACTGATAAACGCAAAGCTATGTTTAGAGGTATAAACTATACTCTGCGACGGCGTTTGCATTTATGGCGAAAAGCTATATTTTATCAAGAATATTTGCAGTTTCTGAGTAGTCGCAGACATGTTCCACGAAGCTTGCGAATCCCAAGCTTACGCTGTTAATTCTAGCAGAATAAACTTTTGCAAAATCGGTACGGAACTCAACCTTAAACCAGACTTAAGTTCCATCACGCTCGGACGAGCTTACTGCAAGCTACAAGCTCCCGCTGCTCTACCAGTGCTGCCGTTGGGAAGAAGATACTGAGAAAGCAGAGAAGAGAACAGAACAGAAAGAGAAGAAGCAAGAGAGAGATGGGAATAGCTCGAATAGAATAGAAAGAGAAAAAGAGTGTTTGCAAAAAGATATAATCCCGCTGTCTCGGAAAGTTAAGTAGACTCAAGTAAAATCATATCTGGCACCTTTACCCAACGAACGAACGAACGAACGAACGAACGAACGAACGAACGAACGAACGAACGAACGAACGAACGAACGAACGAACGAACGAACGAACGAACGAACGAACGAACGAACGAACGAACGAACGAACGAACGAACGAACGAACGAACGAACGAACGAACGAACGAACGAACGAACGAACGAACGAACGAACGAACGAACGAACGAACGAACGAACGAACGAACGAACGAACGAACGAACGAACGAACGAACGAACGAACGAACGAACGAACGAACGAACGAACGAACGAACGAACGAACGAACGAACGAACGAACGAACGAACGAACGAACGAACGAACGAACGAACGAACGAACGAACGAACGAACGAACGAACGAACGAACGAACGAACGAACGAACGAACGAACGAACGAACGAACGAACGAACGAACGAACGAACGAACGAACGAACGAACGAACGAACGAACGAACGAACGAACGAACGAACGAACGAACGAACGAACGAACGAACGAACGAACGAACGAACGAACGAACGAACGAACGAACGAACGAACGAACGAACGAACGAACGAACGAACGAACGAACGAACGAACGAACGAACGAACGAACGAACGAACGAACGAACGAACGAACGAACGAACGAACGAACGAACGAACGAACGAACGAACGAACGAACGAACGAACGAACGAACGAACGAACGAACGAACGAACGAACGAACGAACGAACGAACGAACGAACGAACGAACGAACGAACGAACGAACGAACGAACGAACGAACGAACGAACGAACGAACGAACGAACGAACGAACGAACGAACGAACGAACGAACGAACGAACGAACGAACGAACGAACGAACGAACGAACGAACGAACGAACGAACGAACGAACGAACGAACGAACGAACGAACGAACGAACGAACGAACGAACGAACGAACGAACGAACGAACGAACGAACGAACGAACGAACGAACGAACGAACGAACGAACGAACGAACGAACGAACGAACGAACGAACGAACGAACGAACGAACGAACGAACGAACGAACGAACGAACGAACGAACGAACGAACGAACGAACGAACTTCCCGGCGGCGTGTGAACGAAATTACAGAGGCAATTGCATACAGCTAAACTTACGATCTTCCTATACGAATGTCGTTATCAGACGTTCCGTACATCCAACGAACAAAGTTTCTCTCGGTATTAAGGTAAGTCCTCCTCTCGTTTCGTAATCTCTTTCCTAACATCCGATGCCTCTTATCCTCTACTAGTATTAATTCAATAAGAATAAAAAATTTTTCATCAAAAAGAAAAATATTATTTGTCTCCATCAGAATTTAAAGTTATTGCTAACAAACATCATTCGCTTTTATTCAATGCACATTCTCTATAACATACATACATATGAGGGTTTATATGTATATATATATATATATATATATCTGCTGGTATGCTATTTTATTATATTTTGGCTAACATTATTAAACTTCAAGACTCCATGAACACGATGAAATATGAATTAAAAAATATTTTATTTCATTGAATTCGTATTGATAATTTTTACAACTTTTATTAGATCTAAAAATATCGATTTCAATAAAAACAAATTGTTATGACAATCGTATCTTCAGAACAGCGCCCTCTATGAAATAGTTGCAAATAATATAATAATTTTTCATCAGAAAATCTGGCCATTTTAGTTTGATATATTCTTTTATGAAATCAGAGATAATCGGCTATATCGATTACACTATGTATATCAGTCGGTAAATGAAGACATTTTATCGAATTAAAAGAAAAAGGAAAGAAGAAAGAAGCAAGAATAAAAGAAGAAAAATGCAAAGAAATTATCAGAGATTGGAAGCTGGCTATGAATCGTTTCCAAACAAGCAACTACGTTATTTGTTCTAGCTACCGACAACGGAAGGGGAACGGCTGAAAAATAGCGTCAGTGATTGATCCGGCGAGCTAGCTCCAGCAGCTCGTCTGCGTCCAAGCGTCGTTTCGTAATTATGCAAATCCGCTTTTCTGCTGGAGCATCACATACATTTTTCTACGGGTTGAACCGAGCGAGAAGAGAAGAGGAAAGGGGAAACGGGAGGTGGGATATGTTTTCATAGTCGATGCTCTTTCTCTCGGTAGACATTTTCAAAACTCTTTTTCTCTCATTCTTTTTCCTTTTTTTTGTCTATAACACGTTCGACCATAATGAACATCATGTATGTATTGATGCAATAACTTTTAACACATAACTCTCTCTATTTCTTTCTCTCTTAACGTTTGAAACAAATATCGTTCATCAACGAGAGCCAACACAGACTTTGCTTTTTGTTCATAAAACCATCGAATTTTCAAATAAATAGATTGGATAGAGAGAAAAACAAAAAAAGAAAGAGAGGAAGAGAGAGAGAAAGAGAGAAAGAGAGAGAGAAAGAAAGCTACTAGCTTTTCGATAGAATTATATGTCCTCTCGAACGATCGCTTTCACACTCGAGAACTTTGATAAGATTAATCAGGAAAGTCGTATCCACGGGGGAGGAAACGGAAAATGAATGTTAGTTTTATCGCGATGTTCCTCAACTTACGCGTGTACGTACAAACGATATAATCTCGTGAAAGTTTTACGATTCGAAAGTAGTTAGTAGAACGAATTATTGAGAAATTCTCTAATTTTTTTTTCTTTCTTTCTTATACATACATATATGTATGTATAAATATATATATATATATATATATATATATATTATTTAGATCTAGATATAAGTATATCTCGATGAAAGGAAGTAAAATGTGGTTAGTATTTTATCATAGTATCGTATAATCCATAGAAGCCGTGAGCGGATGTTACGTTGTAACTCTGAAATTTCCAAAGACGTCCAGGGGGAGCCGCCGTTAATGTCGGTAATACGAAGCTAACATTTAACTAGGTAGGGTCGCAACTCAATTTGTCGGTGCAACCTTTGCCTCAACGAAGCGTTACGGATACCGAAGGCTGCTCGATATACCCGTAGAGAGAGAAAGAGAGAGATAGAGAGAGAGAAAGAGAAAGAGAGAAAGAGAGAGAGAGAGAGAGAAAGAGAAAGAGAAAGAGAGAAAGTGAAAGAGAGAGAGAAAGAGAGAGAGAGAGTATGTGAAAGAGAAAGAGAGTGAGTCAAAAGAGAGAGAGAGAGAGAGAGAGAGAGCTTTGAGTCAACTTTGAACCACGCATCGATGGTTAATTAATGGATAATTGCGAGTGCGCACGCAACCCTTTAACACCCCACTAGTGACCCTTAACGCTTTCTAGTGTGGCCCTTTCTTCGCTACGTTTACCACTCGCTATATATCGACTTCGCATAAGTAGAAATCGATATTATCGTTATTATGGTTACAATTCCAGCCCACTTACAACCTTACGAATTTCCGTGAACGCTTATTAATTATTCCTCGCGACCTACAGTTCTTGTCTCCTCGTCATCGACGTTATCGTAAGCGTTACGTTCGCTCGCTTATGTAACATATTCCCCTTTCGACGCAACAGTTGTCCTTGATTTAATTTCATCGTGTAAAACGACCAATTGAAATTATCGACAAAATCTGTGAGAAATGTATGAGAAATGGATTCTTTTTTATGCAATATAATATTATATCATATACCTAACAACACTCTTCCCTAATTTTCCATAACTTCATACGAAAATTTTCATTGAATCTGAAAGTCGTTATTATATTACCGTAACAAAACAGTTAATTATCGGTTCATGGTACATTCTAACGCTTATTAAAACTGTATCGAAACACGAAATGGTTTCGGAGTTAGACGATTACGATTAAAATAAACGCTAATTAATTTAATGAATTAATTATTGCAGGAAAATTCGTTGTCCTATGAAACTATAATCCGTTTACTATTATCTACCTAATACTACCTTGCAAAAGTCTATATTCACATTTAATATAAATCAACGATCAATCTCTGATGGTCCATTGATACTACTAAAAGTTACTATGACTATATGTAGTCGTTCATGTTTTCGAAAAAATTTCATGGTAGATAAGCCGCCGATAGGTAATTCGTGCCCGATAATTCAAGGACATAAATCGTGCGATAAAGGAAGAACGAACGAATGAAGGTAGCTACGCGTGTTCGTTTTAACGCGTTGCGATAGAGAGCCTATATTTTCGCTCGACCTAATCCATTGCGGAATGACTAGTGCATAGCCTTCGGCTGGCAATGGTATAACCTTTGGATGGGTCTGGATGCGTGGTGCGATATAAAGGCCTGTTATTTACGGTACGGTTTATATATCATCGGAATATAATGGAAAATGGGTGCAGCGTTAGATGCAGTAACACGTAACTCGGCCGCGTATAGATTCTTTCCGTTCTCTCTCTCTCTCTCTCTCTCTCTCTCTCTCTCTTTCTCTTTCTCTTTCTATCATTCTTTGGCTCTCACCCAAAATGTTCTCTCTCTCTCCCCCCTCTCTCTCTCTCTCTCTTACGCCGTTTCAACGTTCGTTTTTCGTGGCGCACCTGCGCGAGTCTACCTTTGTAATTATCTAAACGCTGTAACTAGCAGCTCGTCCATGCATTTTACTCGACGAACGATACTAGTTTTCCCGCAATAAAGAAATCGTTTATTGTTACCCCGAAAAGATTGACTTCAATTTCCATGTACGAAAGAAGATTTGGATAAATGCGATGGGAATTTTATGAGATTTTTATGAGATAGTTACTTACTAGAAAATAACAAAATTCCTGTTATATATGTACCGCATATTCGCATGATCATAAAGTCTAGTAGTATGATATACTTATGGTCGGACGATCGTCAGTAGTTACGGCCAGCTACATCCACTAAACTTGTGTCTATATAAAATTGTACGATATATAAGATCAATTAGTCTAATAGAAACAAATATATATCGTTTGTTAAAAAAATATATTTGCTAATAATATGATTATCTATATATATCTTTAATAAAAGAGTAAAAGTTCTTAAATTTGAGCAAACAAATATGAAGATATCTTTTCGTCATAAAGAGCGAGGTAACGAAGCGACGAAGAGTTTGATATTCGTCGAGGTTAAAGGCACATTTTGATCTGTAGAAAATCGTTTTGGCGGTCTTTTTGTTGGAGTGAAGGACGTAGAAAAAGAGAGAAAGAGACGTTGCTCGAGTTTGCCGAATAGAGCTCAACCCTCTTACTCCTTTTGCCTTCATTTGGGAAGATTTTTCTCACGGAAAACTTCAAAGGGCTCGATTTCCACGCGGAGTCCGCTAAGAGGAGACAAGTTTTATGGAGACTGCGCCCTTACTTTCTTTTCTCTAGGCACATATACACACACGTACTCTTTCCATCTCTCTTTCTTTTTTCATCACATATGCAGGTAGGTACATCTCGATGCGGTGTATAAATATGTTCATATACTCTACTACGGTATATACGCGGTCGACGACATCGTTACTGGGACGACAAAGGTACATTCGAGCTCGCATTTTGTCTCTTTTACGCTAAAAACGACTGAGAGATTGAGAGATAGATAGATAGAGAGAGAGAGAAAGAGAGAGAGAGAGAGAGAGAGAGAGAGAGAGAGAGATAGAGAAGGCTTAGGTACTCGTATGCACTCACTAATACTACTCTACTACTATATCTCTTGCTTCTGCGACCTTAGATGGCTCTCTTCCCTCGTCACCAACGAAGAACAGTGCTCGGAAATACTCGGGAAACAAGAAAGATGGAAAGTACGAAGGTCTCGTCGAAATTGAGAGGAAAGGAGAATGGAGAATGTCGAGAAAGCGGTCGAACCTCGAGAGAAAGAAAAAGAAAGGAGAGAAAAAGGGAACAGGAAAGTGGGCAGAGACCACGGATTGTTACGAAGGCGGGTTTTACGAGGTCCCAGTGGACAGGAAACTAAGGAAAAGGGGGACACGTCGCTTCTCCACGAAAGGGGGAAAAGCGTTATCTTGCCGTGTGTGACTCGAATAACGAGAGAGTGAGAGAGAGAGAGAGAGGGAGAGAGAGAGAGAAGGGAGGAGAAATAGTGGATTGAACTACCTCCCCGTACAACGACGACGTCTTATCGTGACAACGCTAATGCGATTCCTGTTTTGCGATTCCGGCTTAAAGCAAGGATTTCGTGTCCGTCATACGTTCCTCGTCCTCGATAGAGTTAACGCCATCGTCGATGTGCACCAACTTACCGCGATAGACCTATCCAACCGATAGATTTATTTTACTTTGATTTACTGGATAAGCGTAAAGAGTACGATCTATGTGCTGGAAGTAACAAGAACGGAGTGTAAATTATGAGATCTATCTTTCGTGACTGAGTTCATAACGAATAAATGAATAAGAATTAATTAATCGATGCTCGTATGATAAAACAGAAATTTCTTAAAGTTATTTTGATTATACTTGTTGAGAAAAAGATAATCGTTTTTTTTTTCTTCTTTTTGTTCTATTCGCATATAGTCCAGAATAACGTAATTAAAAATTGATATATTATATTTCGACTGACAATCCAATTTGATATATTAATGGATATTTTTAGTGATAGATGTTTTCAATCGAAATTTTCGTCTATTCTATCTCCTAACATCTATTTAAAATAATATTATCAATTGACAAAAATTACAACAATTTTCACAATAAAAGTGAATTAAAACGTTTACTTTACTCTAATTCAGGCGATGTAATAACGCTAAGCGAAAGTATTCTTTCTCCTCCTTCCCCTCCTGTTACTTCTACTCCTCCTCTTACTCCTCCTCCTCCTCCAAACATAACCGTTTGCGTATATCTCGCAAACAATGTTTGTCGTCAAACATTACTGGATAACGAGTCCCTATCTTTGGTGAGCTTTGTAAACCAATGGAGAGCTTATTCTCCATTGGGATATCATTTGTGTTTCTAACTAATCATACTACACGGTTTATCGAATGAGAAAAGTCAAAATTAAAATAAAATCTTTAATATTCTTTCATCGTTAAATTTCGTTTTTCTTTCTATATCTTCAATGAAACACAATCGCAAGAATGATTTCCTTCGACAATCCATATCTCATATTCTTTTATTAGCCTGTATACAGCGTAATTTCCAAGGAGATTGGTTAAATTATGAGTTTACTTAAACCGAGAAAGTACAAGTACCTTCTTTTCATTCTAAGTTTTATCGATCCTTCGCGTTCCATTTTCATTATATCTGTAACGGACCACCTTTGAGAACAACAAGCCATGAGTACCTTTGTAAAGAAGAAGGTCCATTCAATGGGCAGGACTTAATTAAACGATAATTGGTCCGGTAGTCGGTCGACCATGAAAGATGTATCGAAGATTTTACGTCATAGAAAAAAATTCTTTAAAACGAGTAAAAATTGATTATCATTATCTATTAAACATTGTATCCAAATTTATATATTATTATTATTATTATTATTATTATTATTATTATTATTAAAATGATTAGAAATATATATATATATATATGTATATATGCTATGTGTAACAATGAAATAAAAGAAAAGTCAAAGTTTTGATTTTCACATATTTGAGTAATTTGAGCTCATATAACGAAAATATACACATAAATTGCACAAATACACGAAGAGATTAGTGACATTTCGCAAGGACGACGTTACGCGAATAACGCGCTAGTTTTCCGACTATGCAATCGCGAGTAAATGATAATGGCTCGTCGAGATGACGGCAACACAGCATCCAATGGATTATAGCGGTCCACGAGCCAACGACCGAGTTATCTCGTATAATACAGGTATTTGTCGATAGTGTAACGCGATGCCATCTTTGTTAGGGCGCGAAGCGTTGCGTACATACGTCGAATTCGTATCGTAATATCGATTATTCCTCGTTTTAACGCGAATATTTTCCAAATAGAAAGATTTCTTTTGTTAGCATCGTTATAAAATATACACCGAGTTATTGGACTCGTTAACAAAATGTTACGTAAATATATAGGACGTACATATATATGTATATATATACTATATATATATATATATATATATACTATATATATATATACTATATATATATATATATATATATATATATATATATATATATATACTATATACAGATAAGTTGAACATAAAACAAGACGGACTCAAATAATGAAACGAAATGAAACGAACGACGAATCATAAAGGGCGATTTTAACCGCGCAACGCAGTGATTATAGCGTTTACGTTTAATCTGCAGGAAAATCAATGGTTAGCCGGTAATTACTAGGATCAGTTGCACATTGGTTTGGTAGTCAACACGACGCGAGCCGATTCGTATAAATAAGCCCCTAATGCCGATACAAATGTATCGTACGACCAATCGGAGAGAGCCAAAATTACAATCCAATTTGTACGTCCGCATGGCGACCGAACGTTCTTCATGATCCTACCGGACTACACATTGTTATGTCTGTTTACGTCCGATCTGCTTTTTTTCACCATTCGTTCGTACTCGCCAATGATCGTCGATATTTATCATTGCAAATAACAACAACAACAATAACAACAACAACAACAATCCAAATAATGTAGAGAACTTGCATTGACTATGCCTATGTAAAGTTAGAACTTCAATTTCGTGTAAAACGAATTTTATTTCTTTATAATTAAAGAATTAATTTAAATTTAAAGAAAAAGGAAATATTCTCATCGATAATTCAACAATCTCTTCTTTATATTCTTTTGAATAAATTCGTACAAAAATATGTAATACTCAGTTGTTTTTAATATTACCGAAAATAGGGTCACGAATTTAATACAAATCTCGAATCACAATTTGGAGTATACGAAAAGTATAATCGACAAAAGTTTCAACAAATTTTTTCTAAACGTATGCGAGCATAACAATGACGAGATATTCGTTCGTACAAAGGGTTTAACGGGGAAACCTCAAAATTAACGAGCGTACTATTGTTCGAGTATTAGTACAAATATCTGCGGTTGTTTCTAGTTCAGGCTTCGCAGTCAAAGCTTTCATGTAGTAAGCGGAGTACATCTACGAGGTCGTTCTAGACATGAGCGAGCCGAGATCGAACTGACAAAGCCAAGCCTTGTACATCCGTATTATCCCGTTGGACGGAGAGTAGTAATGTATGTACCTATGCTTTTCTCCTTCGTACTTATACATATACATATATGTGCATACATAAGTATATAAGTCTTTATCCACATACATATCTATACGATTCTAGCATGCGTGCGAACGCTCGATAGGCGGTCTCATTATAAAATAGACCGTTTCTTCTATCCATCTATTGATCTCCATTGTCTCGTAAATTCGAGTAGTCTCAATGTTAAAAAAAATTTTTAATCATCATCGTGGTTCTTACAAAAGCGTATATTGTATATGTAATAGTTATATACATATGATATATTATAATATATTATAATATGATAAAAATAAGAGTGTATGGTGTTAGAGAGATATAGAGATATACTTTAGAGTAAAATTTCGAAAAAAAAATACTATAGAAATAACTATTTCATTCTAGAAAGAAATATTATACTTTCGAGCATTAACGAGAACCAAGCGGAATAACCGGCAGAACGAGGGTAAAATTGCCGATGCCATCTTCGTGCGACCATCAGCACCAACCGACTTCCAGCACTTTAGTTATTCGCGAATTACACCGCACGCTAGACCAAGTAGAAAAGTTGGCTGCACTGATTGCTCGCGACGTGCACTGCAACAAATTCTACGAAGAAGAAGAAGAAGAAGAAGAAGAAAAAGAAGGAGAAGGAGAAGAAGAAGAAGAAGAAAAAGAAGACCGTCGTGGTTGTCGTCGTCAATGTGGTGGAAAGAGGTCAAAGTTTAAGACGACGAAAAATTTTCGTTAAGGTTTGTCGTAGAAGATTTCGTAAAGGTTGATGATGGTGCTAGTGATTCCAACGTAAAAATGTGATAACGATAGACAGCTTCTCTAAGGTATAGAAAAAAAAAGAAACAAGAAAAACAAAAAAAAAAGGCGAAGAAAACCGAGTGAAGAAAATGAACCAAAAACTGTTCAACTTTTATGGCGGATGCAAAACGGCGGTTGGCTTATCGCACGAGTGTTTGTATGGTGTGATCTATCCTCGTGAAAGTCGGAACCTCCACCTCTCTTGGCCTACATACCGAGAGTTATGACCGGAGCCGTTGCACTGTGTCATACAACCGCGTGAGATCTTCGCGTGGAACGTACATATATAAGAAAATACATAGGAACATTACCCTTCACGAGAATTGACAGAAAACACGATGAGAAATGTCTCTTTGCTTCTGTTTTTCATTTAGTAACTAATAATTTGTTATCAAAAATTCTGTATAGATATTTAATATTTAATAATACGAAATAAATGGTAATTTGTTGTCCATCGAAATAAGAATAAACATCTTGATCGTATTCTTCTACGTTGCTTATCACATACTACATAAGGAAGGATATGTATATACATATATTTATATATATATATATATATATATATATATATATATATATATATATTCTCTCTTTTTCTCTCTTGCGATGCTTTAAACGAGATACTGCAAGGTAGTAAATTTTCTTTCTTATCGATGCATCGACCCGAACTCCAACGAAAAATTTATCCAAAAGAAAAAGAGAGAGAGAGAGAGAGAGAGAGAGAGAGAGAGAGAGAGAGAAAGAAAGAGAAAGAAAGCTCCGTCTCTCCTAGTAACACAATATGCAAATTATAAAAACTTTAATTTCTCTCTAGCCGAGTCTAGCCGGTGAAGAAAAAAAAAAAAAGAAAAAGAAAAAAGAAAATAAGAAAGATTGAGAGGAACACGTACTCATGGAAGCGCGAACTTACCGAGATAACATCCAGGCTCTTATCGATTTATAATTTACATTTAATTCCGTCGAGTAGAACTACACCCTATGTAAAAACGTTTTCCACGTTCTCACGAATAAAAGGACGTGTTGTTAAAAGCAGTCGAAAGATGTAAGCGTGATTACGCCTTGCTAAATCTCATCGAGCGTTGAAACATTTCCTGAAAAAATCTTGCAAATTTGATCCATGCCTTTCTATAGAATATAATCTATGTGAAGATCGTACACACGATCTATCTTAACCAATTATAACGATTATATTATTAAAGACTACTCTATCGGTTTCGTTATTACATTTATAAACAGTTTGATTATTTTATAAATAAATGAACGTCTTCGTTGTCGTTTATATTATTATGTGAAAACGATTTTCAATTAAAAATTTCTATGTAATGGTTATAAGTTATCCAATGAAAAATTGATTAGTTGTAATCTTAGAATATTAAAATTATCTTGTATTACCGATATATAATATATGGTATTAATAAACAAACACACTATTACTTAATTGATTACGTAGTAGAGAAAATAAATGTAAAACGATCCAAATTATAAATTAATTAAATGGACGAGCTCTTACTTAGATGGTGGTGATGTTGGCTCTTCGGTATCCAACAAAAGACAGACTTGTTATAATCTTTGAAAGTCACTCGAGGTCTCAAGAGCGTTATTGTTTATATCACTTTCGAGAAACCATCCGAAGTTGTAATCTGTGAAAATCGCTCGAGATCTCAAGAACGGTATTGTTTATATCACTTTCCTGAAGCGGAGTATCGAATAAAAAATCTTTTTACGTATGTATATATCCATATATGTATTCATTTGTACATATATATATATATATATTATATCACGATCAAATATTATTATGATATAATATATTATTGTATATCACAAAAATATTATATGTGAATAAATAGTAATTAATTTGGTAAATATACGTAGTTAATATAAATATTATGATCAAGAATTGAAATGAGTAAGGTACATTTTTAAATGATTTGAAAATTATTATTTACATAAAATTGCTATATTTTTTTTTTAAATATAGAATAAATTGAAAAATTATCGAAATCATGTTTTTTAGAAATTTTCTTATCACACGATACCTTTCGATATTTTCTTGTCATATCGATGATAGTCATAACTTCGACTAGCTCGTAGACGATAAAAGTAATTTCAGTACTTAACAAATAGCTTAGCCTTTACGACGCGTTTACCTTATCGCACATTTATTGCCGACGCGACGCGCGTAACGCGCGCCCACGAGCGAACATGCCTTTGGCCAAATCGATAAGAGAGAATGTTAGAGATATTAAAGCTTCCTACTCTTTTGCAGCCTTACAAAATTTATGATAATTCAAGGTTAACCTTTAAGCTTATATAAAAGCTATTATACTCATTTCATTGTCTTGAGCATAAACTAATACAAAATAATAATAATAATTTTCATAAATCAACGATTGAAAAACGGAAGAATAACTGGTTACGTCAATAATATTATACTGAAATTTCATAAATTATGAATTTGAACGTGAACTGGCTATTATTAATTACGAGTTAATTATTAAAATTATTAGTAGACCATTACAACGAAATAGTATATATACATTATAAATTGAAGAGTATTATACTACCTTTAATTAATATCCTCATCGATTTTTATCAGATTGAATACATTAAATGAAGATCAAAGCTTACGATCGTAAAAGATAGATGAAAGGAAGAATAATATCGTAAAAAATTCATACTTTGCATTAAGAAAGAAAGAAAAAAAGAAAGAAAAGAATAATGTAGAAAGTTTTTCAGAAATTAATAAAAGATTTATGTAGTTCGATGATCAACCAATAATATTATCTTTTACAATATAGCTAAGGCACATAATCTCTAGGCATTTCGATCGGTCTTGAAGAGGTGACGGTGATATTGTGTCCTTCAACTACCCACCGTTCTATGTAGAGATCACACCAACATAGTAGATGAGAATGTTACAGGAGTTAGGAGGTAAGAGAAGGGATATACCGGATAACACCAGGGGTAACAAATAACGCGCGTACTTATCTGAGCCATGCACTTTTCACTGACAAGGGTATATGATTTATTACGCTACAAGCTTGTTACAATGAGTCCAGGACGTGTTAAACTGACCACGTTCATCATTAAAATTAATGGGTATTGGATACTGGCCTGAGTTAGCGAAGAGAAAGACAAAGAGAGACAGAGAGACAGCACCAAACGAGGAAAGAAGAGAGAAAGAGAGAGAGAGAGAGAGAGAGAGAGTGTGTTAGTGATAAATCAGATACGGTTGGTCGAACTTTCCAAAGATAACTAAATTTGGATTTACCTGAAAAATTTCTCAAATTTAACGCGTACTTCACATTCCTTGATAAAAGAAACCGAAGATATTACAACGTTGTTCAAAGTAAGGTATTCATCGGTGAAATATTATGAGATAGGAAGTTGAACCATTAGAAGTCGATTAGTCATGAACTAAGAGAAGAAGAAGACGAAAACGACGATGAAAGAGTTAAAGTATCGAGTTCTCGATTTGTGTAAAACACGCAAAGACTTGGTGAAAGATTTCTTATTGAAAATGATACGCAAGGAACACGAAAAGTATTTATCGATCAACGTCACGCGAAGGTATGGACTACGGGAATAATATAAAGGTAAGTTGCCAGTAAAGGTGCTAGTAGCTTACGTCAATCGTATGTGTATGTTGTACGTGTTACGTTCATCCGACGGTGTTTAACGTTTATTATCGCGAAATTGTTCCGGTAGGAGTACCCATTGTACCGTTGAATGTGAAACGTGTTAAACTAACCGCTAACACCCATTAAAATTAATGGGTATTGAATAGTGGAGACGGCCGGCAATATGAGATATATGCTAAAAGCAAAATGAAGTGCTTCTCCTACTTGGAATTTCAGAAGAAATTGACGACGAACAATAATGTGAAAAGAACAAACGCGATGATGTATCCTTTTAGCACAACGTTTGTTCTTATATTTAATTTCGTTGAAAGAGAATATTATATAAATATTATCACATTAACGATAATCGAATGAATATATATAATAATTAAGAAATCAAAGTAAAACGTTCGATATCGTTCAAGATATATATTTAAACTATCGTACATGTTGTGTACATTGTTCGAGAAATTGATTACAAAGATACAATAATGTTAAAAAACAAATACGGTACGTCAATGTCCTAAGTAAATCGGAAGGAGGACATGGAGGAAACGTAAAGAAACTCGATCGGTCGATGCATCTAGCCAAACAAATCGTCTCCATGCAATAGAAATTTATTGTTCAGTCTAGAAGTTCCTAATGCGATTCGAAGTGTACTTTAGAGTGTTTGTGATGATAGTAGTGTTTGCGTGCTGTGTTCTTCATCGACAAATGTATATCATTCGCTATGTTGAAAATGAGAGGGTAAAAAGTTGGTTAGGAAAAAAGGAAATAGATGATGAGGAGAGAAAGAGAGAAAAAGGAAAAAAGAATTCGATGAACGAGCTCGATCTCTTTCTCGATCGAGTTCCAAGAATTAGTGTGCTAGTGGAAAAGGTGTCGGTCGATCGATCGCTTAAATTCGAATCCGAAATGCTGCTGAATTCTGTGGAAAGATTGTGGGAACCGTACAAAAAGAACGTATGTGAACGCACTCGGTCAACGTCAAAGACAGAAGAGAACTTTGGAGGAGAGGGAAAATCGTTCATTTCTCGTTCCTGATAATATATATATATATATAAAGTTGAATATGTACATATCAAAAAAATGGCTGATTATACAAAAGAAAATTTATCATTTTTTCACTATCACCCAAATTAAAATTTATTTGCAACTCGTATCATAATAATTTCAAGATTATAAAATACTTTTTACATAACGAAATAACGTTAGAACCTCAAGAAAGTTGCTCCAACCCTTTAAAAATAAATTACTTTTAGTAAAGTTTCGTTAAAATCGTAAGTTCAGAGTTGAAAAACTTTTCTCTTTCCTAGTTTCTCCTACGCGCATTAAAATTTTATACAGTTGCCTTTCGACAATGCTTCTCGCCTACATATTTGCTTAGAATTCTCCTTCTTGATCGTATTCTAGGTGATATCCATGGTACGCGGATGTACAACGTATTCTCCACCAAAACGACAACAAGGTTTCCACAAATTCCCTAGATGTCTGGGATAATTAACGGACATTTATACGGTATTCTCTCAATGATAATCTTCGTTTATATGTGTAACCATCTGTATATGTACATAGGACCGCATTCTAGAATATACGTATTCTAGCATATGCATATATACCACTTATAGTCTATATACATACATAGATATTTATAAAAGATGAATGACATAAAACGAACAAATTCTTTCCCTTTTTATTTCTTAACTGTATAAAGAAATAATAAATATATATAACAAGCTATTTCTATAGCATATTTCCAAACGTTAAATTATAATATTCATTTATACCTAATATCGTATAGTATGAGATCATAATACGTTCATCTATTATTTGTAATCAATTTTTACACACGTATATAATATCTAAGTGTGAACCAAATTTGAAATTCAATAGGTTTCAATGTGAACATTGCTATTTTATATAATATATATGTGTGTGTGTTTCAAATGATCCGATAGAATTGGTATAGAATCTTTTTACGATTGCGGTCGAAAAGAGAGGTTCGTTGCATCGATCTTAGTTAGTCCAACGTTGAACGGTGTTCGATCCTCGTGTTCACGATCGAGACAGCTACGAAGAGATTTATATCGTTAAAAACCTGATCTGATTTGTGCGAAGATTCGAAAGGTAACTTGTTTTTGTTCAGTCCTATATAAACGCTTGCTTTTTTACGAGAGGCTACTTCCTGAGCGTCAAAAGCAGTACTAAGCTTTTAGAAAAATCCTCGATCTACAGAATAAGAAAGGAAAAAAGAACAAAAGTCTTTAATAGGTAAGAAAATAACTTATTTATCTACGATCTAAACAGAGAAAAACAACATAGGAAAATAAAATTCTTATAAAACTTAAGAAAATCAAAGAATTCTTAAGATCTTGTAAGGAAAGATATTCAATGCAATTAATGGTATTCTTCATTACATAGGTACTTCTAATTCAAGTACAAAGTAACTCGAGTTCCTTCAATGAGATTCCTTTCGGTACGTTCATTGCGAGCCCGTTCCTACTGCTTTAATACGATAACGGCTATTAGTCAAACATCCTTCGAGCGAACATTCTCTCTTTTTCTATTTCTTTGTTTTCCTATCCTTAGTCTCGAAGAATTTTATTAAAATTCTTCTTGAAATTAGCATAAAGTTTCGACCTTAGAGAAAAAAAAGAAAATAAATAAAGTATCTCGTAAACAATTTCTTTTAATGTACTTATTGTACTTGAAAAAAGTTGAGCAAGTCGGTCATTCTTTATAAACAATGTTCTAAGATCTAAAAGAAGTCAGGATAAGAAGATAAGTTAGTAGTTAAAAGGCGAATTCTTCTTGGATCGCTTGAAAAAGGAAAATAATATCGGATATAAATAAAATACAATTTAACAGTAAAAAGCAAAATGATTATAGATGATAATCGAAAAGAATACGACAAGGAACCCAAGAGGGGATACTAGAATACTGCGATAAACCTTTATAGAGCTTTATTATTTTCTACAAGGATATTGGCAATATCCTTTATTCCACGCTGCTGGTTTCGTGACGCCGACTTGACTTTCGCGGTTTCGACAATATAAAACTTCTTACCCGATAAAGCTTTACCTCGAACGATCCCTCATTTCGAGAATATACGCTTCCAGCTCAGCGCGTATTTCTACGAAAACGCTTTAAATATTCCACGAAGAAGATGCAATAAACATTATACGACGCGTATCGAGCGAAGAAAATGGTAAAGCAACGATGTAACCCGAGAGAGGGAAAGAAGAAGAGAAAGAAAGACACAAAGAGAAAGAAAGAAAGAAAGAGAGAGAGAGAGAGAAGAGAGAGAGAGAGAGGAGAATGGATGATCCTATAAAAAAAAAGAAAAAAAAAGGAAGCCAAGATGAAAACAAGTTACGTATCGTAAACAAAAAAAGTAGAACGTTAATAATCTTTAAAATTTTACAAAGAAAGTTAAGAATGTCTCTTTTATGAGATTTATCGAAGTAATTTTGAAGAAAATATAAAAAAATATGAAGAAAGGGTTATTCCATGAACACGAAACAATGCTAACGGACGTATCCTCTCATTATGCTTTGTGGTAGACTTAGCATGAAAAGGTCACGAGAAGTAGGAGAAGTAGGAGAAAGAGGAGGAAGGAGGATAGGTTGGAGGATGGTCCTCCGGTAAACCGCGTAATTCTCTTTAATTTCTCCCGAGGCACTATCTCGTCTTTTGGTAAGAGGAGCGTAAAACGAGAGTAGAAAGAAGGAGAGAGGTGAGTGTGAGAGGTAAGTAAGAGACGGTAGCTGGGATGGAAGAGCAGTGGGAGGGGGTATTCGGTAATTCGAGATTTCTAAGATTGGAGGAGCGCAATTAACGCGGCGATCCGTTCTCTCTAATTAAATCCTCTGGGTTTCCGTAAGGGAAATGCGTAGTAAGAAATCCAATAGATACTACAAATGTATATATATATATATATATATATATATATATATATATATATATATATACATATCTGTGTATAAATATACAACACTCACCTCAACTCGATGCCTTCGCTTCGTTTATCATTTATGCTGACGATGAGTTCGCGAGGCTGTATCGCCTTGTTGCTGGTGCACTTTGAGGAAGTCACTTTGCCGCACGAGCGTTCACCAAGAAGCACGAACGAGCGCGAGGCTCGAGACACACAGAATGAAAAAAACGAAACCGACGGATAGAAGATACTTTTTTCACGTTCCTCTTATATAGGAATATATAATATAATATAATATATATATATATTCGCGAATTTGTTAAAGCACGAATGACGATGACAAAGACGAAGACGAAGACGATGACGACCACAACGATTAGATTCACGAATTTTATTAGAGATCAAAGAAACTTCATTTCAAAGTTGCTCCGCTTTCTTTTCCGTCAGCTGATCACTCGTGTTTTCCTCCACTCTAAGTCGATATTCATATACAAATAATCTCTTCTTCCAAACGATATAACACGGGACTTAAATTAGTCAGCAGGATTCTCCAAATACTCGTTAGACATAAATAAATAAAGACAACAAGGAACTCACGCGAAGACAATGGAGAAGAAAACACGTTGCCGATAACGAGGACGATGACGACAACGACGACGACGACGACGACGACGACGACGACGACGACGAGGACGACAATAACAATCAAGAACACGAAGAAGAACGGAGGACGTAAACACACTGGACACTCGAGGTCTCTTGACTGCTTTTGCTTCGACACGGTCGCGCGCGCACCACTTGCGGAGAGCTTGATAAACGCGCGCGGAGAGCAACAGTGCGCAAGCTGTGCTTTTTCCTGCAGCTTTGCGTCAACTTCTATATATCTTCCTATAGATATCTACGTTGTACTAGTGGCCAACGAGGACCCACCCTCTCCCTTTACACACACACACACTCTCTCTCTCGCTCTCTCTTTCTCTCTATTTCTCTGTTTCTCTCTATCTCTCTCTTTCTCTCTCTTCCCCCTCTTTCTCTCTCTCTCTCTCGCGCTTTCTCTCTCTTTCTCTCTCTTTCTTTCTCTCTTTCTCCCTGTCTCCCTTTTCCCGTTTAATACATACGTGCGTACATGAGTACGTACGTGCGTTGTGTTGCGTCTCCCGCGGTGCGTTTTCTCACGACAGCGACCACGGTGGAGCGGCCACGGTGGATCGCGACAAGTAACTGCCGAGAGAGCCGGCCGACCCCGATTACCTCGAGTCTGCGCCCTGCCGACGCGTTTCTACTACACACCGGATATAAAATATAGACGACCACCACCCTCTAACCCTCACCACCATCACAACTCTCCCTTTTCGTCCCACCATCTCTTATATACACATCTACGCGTTCTACTCTTCTTCTACGCAGCGAAAACCATCCCTCCTCTCTTTTTCATCTCTTCTTCTTGTTTTCTCTGTCTCATTTTCTTTTACCTATCCAGCTTCTTCTTTCTTTCTTTCGTTCTTTCTTTCTTTCTTTTTTCTTTTTCTTTTCTTTTCTTCCTTCCTTCCTTCCTTCCTTCCCTTCGTCGAGTGCGCCCGCGCACTACACTTTCTACTTTCTTTATCTCTATCTCTCTATCTCTCTTTCTCTCTCTCTCTCTCTCTCTCTCTCTCTCTCTCTCTCTTTTTCTTTAGAAACTCGAGCTTGCCGCAGCACTGCCCGTTGGAAAAACCTCCCCCTCGCAACGCAGCAACCCAACGACGCGATTAGATCAACGAATTTCGGAATGTAACACCTTACGAGCTTCTCCTTCTTCTTATTTATGCGAACGAGATAGGAAATGTTCGAGGCTCGAATACCTTGCGTAGAAATCGATGATGGAATAAATTTTGTTTTCTGAGAAGAGGAGTGAACGTGAGAGAGTTATTGAAAAGTTTACATGTTCTCTGCTTCTACCGCTATTATATGTCCCTCTCTCTCTCTTTCTCTCTCTCTCTCTCTCTCTCTCTCTGTCTGTCTTTCTGTCTGCCTCTCTTTCCTTTTCTTTCTCTTTCGTTGATTTACCGACTGAACGAATGTATACATACATACGATTCATCCAAGAAAAATAATAATTCGCACCTCGCGTGACGCTTCGTAATATCAGACCAGAGCTTTTTTATCATTACCAAGACAGAACGAACGATAGATCAATGGGAAATTATTATTGTGGTTAAGAATCCAATCGTCCAGTCAACGGACTTTTCTTTACTCGTTTGTAACTCTGACATAAAAATAAATGGATATAATATCGATAAAAATTATATTAGAAGTAAATAGAACTAATCATCACTTATACATTTGAGACACTCTATATGATATATACAAATCGAAACAACATTTTTCCAAGGTATCCTCTAAAAAAGTTTTCATATATATTTCGAATAAATTATTATCGAGAATGGGCCTTGTGGTCTTTTTACGGACTGTCGCGTTCGTTCTTTACGACGACGTTTAAAGCACGTGGATATGCGTATACCCGTAATATTATATTCGTATAGAAGGTTTCGCTCTGAATACACGAATACACGTGGGACACGTTGTCGAAACGAAAGCGAACCTCTTCTCTCCTGTCCGTGACGATACGTAAATGGACGGGTTTCGAGTACTGTGTATTATATATATATATATATATATATATATATATATATATATATATATATACATACATATATACATATATATATTATGTATTATATATATACATATATATATTTGTATATATTCGTACGTTTACGTAGGAGACATCTTCGTGCTTTTATCATCAAATGCAAGTATTCTATGCATGAGCTAGCACGTAACGCGTTACGAGTAAACTGTCGGACGCACTACAGACATTCACTAAGAATCTTTTTCGGAATGTAGATACTATATTTTATAGTTTTCCTATATTCACTTATGAAATTTCTATTTCTCATACCGTTAAGGTTTATAGGAATACAAATTTATATAACAAGAAATAATTAAGATTTTTTTCTTTTATAAATATTTTATTTATAATAACCTTTCTAAACCGTATAATTATGATTTTATGGAAGGGAGATATGTGTAACCAACAAGGATAAGGCTATGGCATTATTGTGAACAATGATTACGAGAGAATAACGTTGATTGCTGTTGACAACATATTTCTTCAACTATTATAATTATTCTAGAAAATGATTATATCTAACGAGAATGCATTGTTCATATAAATCGACAACTATCTTTAATGCGAACGTAATTGCGATAAAATTATACCATTATGAGACGCAATATGCATAACGTGAAACTTTTAGACTGTTCATCATCCCTGGTTTTATAATGGTTTACGCCAACAATGAGGTCATGTGTAATTCTTGACCGATTTTGATGAACAAGTTCTTATTTTAAAGATGAAGGTTTAAACGAGAATATGGATATATTAAATTTTTTAAATATTATAAAAGAACTTTAATTTTATATTTCAATAGATACAAATTTTGTTACTCGTTCTCATTAAAGAAAAAGCGTTTGAATGATTTTGATACATATATATATACACATATATATATATATATATATATATATATATATATATATATATATATATGATTATAGTGAATTTTATTATTTATTAATAGTTATATATAACAATAATTTATAATAATCAAGATTATATTACATTCGCTTAAGCATTACATAGCTCGGAATACGTATTAAATATCAATAAAATTTTACTTTAAAATTTCAGGATGATTAAATAATAAACTCGGAATCGTTGTCTTTGTCTAATATCAAAAAAAAGCCGGTCATTGACTTTGATTATTATTGAATTAATTTTTTGTTGCATTCAGACGAGTAAACATTGAAGATCTTTCTTGCCAAACGTTTAAGATGAAAATATTAATACTTTCGGGAATTTTAGAATTATTTAAACATTATATAATGCATACAAAGTACAATGAACTAATATTTAAACAATTAATACATTCTCTTAAATATTATAACATTAAGTATTATACAGATTATTAAGTATTATATAAAATAATTTTACTTTAATATTTCAATGTGATTAAATTTTCAACGTGTAGTTTTTCCTTTCATTTACTATCAATAAAAACAAACTTCTCATTTACTTTGACTGTTATCGAAACAGTTCTCTTTTAGATTTCGACGAGTAAATATCGAAGCACTCTCTTTCCAAACGCGTAAGCTTAAATAAATTCTACTTTTGATAATTTTAAAATTATTTAAATAATTTGAAACTTAAATGGAGTTTAATAAGCCAATATTCAAACAATAATACATTTATTTAAATATTTCATAGGTCGAAGCACGCCTTAAATATAAAATACATACATAGATTTAAATTAGCATTTGAAAAAAGTTCAATTTAGAACTTCCGGTCGTTGCCTGTTTATGTCTACAAAAGCAAAGTTTCCATTTTGACTGTTATCGAAACAGTTTTCTTGTAAATTTTGACAAATAAGGATGGAATCACTTTCCAAGCAAATAAACTGCAATAATTTATATTTTCGATTATTTTATGAATGTACATCAGGTAGTTGAAGAATATTTAAATAATAATATGCTGAATCACAAAGTAGAGTCGATGTTGGACGCGATAAAAACTCATTTATAGTTATTTTATAGACTCTATCTTCATGATCAAAATAGCCATCGTGCAGGCATCCATAGTAGTAGTAAGTAGTAAATAATACATAGTAGTAAATAATAAGTAATAAGTACTAAATAGTAGTAGTACAATTTCTCAAGACATTTTTCAAGTAGTACAAGCGGATGACCTTTATATGGTCCGACATTATTTAAGTAGTATAATTGAACGACCCTTATATGGTCAGATATTTTTTAAATAGTACAAGCAGACAAGCCTTATTTGGTCAAACATTTAAATAATACAAGTGAATCATTCATATGAGTTCAGACAATAATTATGTTCATGTTTTTCTGTTTCAGAAGATAATTACAATCGCGCGCGTAGCGATAATGTAATTGAGTGTATATATTGCTACAATAGAAAGAAAAATATCACGATGTAAAAGCAGTGTTTCTTCGTTCTCATTTTGCGATTTAAATAATAAGTGAACTTGCATCGACTGCGTCCAATATAGTCGTTAGAGTCAGTGTTGGTTCTCAAAGTTTGTTGCTTTTTTAACAAACGCACAGATTTTTTTATAAAAGTCAGTAGATCTTCGCAAATTAACTTCAGTGATCATTCGTTAAAAAATATCATTTAACAGGATCTCAATCTATAGTGATGTCGACCTACCTCATTTTCAACCACCTTTCTATCTATTCTCAATTTCAGTTCTACGGTGGCTTCAAAATCGCGGACGAGTATTTTAGTGCCATCGTAGAACTTCTTAAATAGTAAGTGAATTTTTAAATCCCTCCGATTACTCAATCATATCAAGAACTAAAGGTCCGAATCGGCAAATGTGATTGATTGTAATTAATTAGTAGAAGAGCAATGAGCGACGAATAAATTTCTTCAGAGATTTCTTATTTTTTGATTTATTTATTAGATCAGGATAAGGTCTTTTTGTTCAAACGCGTTAATTATAATTATTTGAAATTTTGAATATTTTAATATATTATTAAAAATGTTAGTCGTGCAGAAATAGTATAGAATTATATATTAATGAGTTATAATAAAGAATGAACAAGATGACATTCGCGATGGAATCCAGTTACTGAATTACAAGCAAAATTGTATGATTATTTTTCTAACAAATAGAATAATCGCTTGTAAGAAGCAGCATTCAAAGATTTTTCATTAATATTTTTAAATAAAAATTAATTAAATATTTAATCAATTTTGTTGATAAAAGGAAAGTCTCGATAGAGTCATTGCTTTTGAATGAAAAATGTCGAGTAGAATTATTGATAAAAGACAAAGACAAAGGATCATAACTCGTAGGTCCTAGAATAAGTTAATCGATTTTTAGCTCAGAAATTTCAGCAATTAATATAATGTACTAATTATGTTTCTTCCTTTATGTTTTCTCGATCTTTCAAATATATATATACATCCTCGATCTATATATACTCTCTCTATATATTCAATCTCTATATACTCTCTCTATATACTAAATTTTTATATATATTCAATTTATACATTATACACTCTCGATCGATAGAAGTAATCATTTTCTATGCAAAAATCTTTTCTAAATTGCATTAGGATTACGTTAAGATTGCGTTAAGATTGCGTTAGGATTCTAGAATTCATTCTGCATTTAGTGCTAAGAAAAGAAGAAGCTATATGACGAAGAGATCCTCATATACTGTGGCTCTAGAAGGAAACTATAGACTATTGAGTTGTTTTAACCAAAAGAGATTCATCAAAACCTTTCGAGAATGATCTTAGTCATATTTTAATTTTACCATGTTATCACTCAAAATGCTCTTATGATAGTGGTGTAGATTTGAAAAACTGAGACAACATAACATTCCGTCTCCTGTCCCATACTGCCACACGTGCGCGAATAGAATTATTTTACATCTTATACGTTACTAATATCAAAATCAAGTCATTAATTTTTCGCTTTCTTCTTTTCTAAGGTCTAATAAAATTTACAAATTTATTTTTATAAAATCAAGTTTTATATTAAAGTCAGATTAAAAATGTTCATTTTCTTTCTTCCTAAAATTTAATTAAATTTATAATTTTATTCTTATAAAATCAAGTTTTATATTAAAGTAATAGTTACGAAACGTATAAGATATGACAATTGTGGGAACCACTGAAAGTGCATTGAACCAAGATGCACACGAAGCTAAAACGAGCATACCAGGATATGTGCCAAGTTCTCCCATTTCCACGCATTACAGGGAAATAATTTTTGTTTAGATTAAAATAAAGAAATTTTCACTTTCTTTTACTTTTTTAAAATTACATTAAATTAAATTCAGAATTTTATCCGTCATAAGTAATACACACATACATACATATATATATATATATATATATATATATATTTTTCTTTTTCCTTTATTTCCTTTCTTGTCTAGAAAATCAAATGCTATTAAAGTCATTAAAATAGAAATTTTTCGAATTACGAAACGAATAGGAAATGGCAATTGTGCAGAACACTAAAATCGCGCAGAGTAAAGATACACAAAGTCAAACCAACCTATTATAATGTATGCTATGTTTTTCATTTCCATCGTGTTATAATAAGCAATTAAGAAGTAAAAATTATTCATTTTCAATATGATTAAGTAATATGAATAAGTACTATATTCCGTTTAACGAGTCGAATTAGTAGAAATAAACAAAACATTCGCATGCTAGGTACGTGATACATGAGATGAACATCAGCTATTGATTGTCAAACGATAATCAATTGTAAAATTCAGGAGCGAAAATACATGGGTCATTATTAGCTAATTTCAATTTTTCCGGCTTATAAGACTAATGATGTATTACTGACAGATTGTTGGAGTAATAGGAATGTGAAAGTTGTAAATACTCTCCTGTCCCGGTCACGTACGTTTGTTTATTTCTATTGACTCGACTCGTTGAACGGAGTATAGTAGAACCTTTAAATCAGAATTATATTCGGTTGATAATGTACTTTATTTTGCATTAGAAAAATAGTTTCTAGAAACTTATAAAAATCTTATATTTTTACTTTTTTTATAAATAAATTTGGATTTTCGATAAAATTTTAAATCACTCGCATAGAAAACAAAAAGATTTAAAATTTTTAAATAGGATACAAGCAGGTTTCATTTTTGAGGCATTCTTCTAATCAACTTTCAAGTATTTTCCAGTATCATGAACTAAACAAAAATAGTTAAGATGAAATATTATTAGGAACAGAAAACTTGTGAGTTATATTATGATATGGAAAGACATATAATCTTTCAATTACGTGAAATGTCGAGTGCTTTATTCCTATATTTCGATTAGATAAATAGATTTTCTGATACTATCGTTTTAAAATCAACCAACTTGAACCGGTTTACTTACGTACTTATGTACTTAATAGAGTAGATTTTAGAGTAAAGTCATCGTCATACTGCGGGTCTCCAGATATAATAACCTCCACGTGGTGAGACATACGTCGGTATTACTTAGGATATTCAAATCTAAATGCAGATTATATAACGCAAGTACTACCGAGCGAATGCATATTGCAATTTCTTTTCAAAATTTTTTTCTTTATAATTCAAACTATACATTAATATACTTACATTTTACATTGATAATTATACTTTGATAAAAAAAGCAGATTAGATATAGTATGATTCTAAAATAATTTTTTAAACAAATACATGAAATTATGCCTATCGTTTTGTACCGACAATTCATCGTTCAAAAAAGAAAGAAAAAGTATTTCTGTAAAGGGTCATTACCATTCTCATTGCTAATGTTTGGATATTCTATGTTGAATTCATATCTTGGCAAATTACAAGGTTGAACGACAACGCTATTCTATCTCTAGCACTCTATCTCTAACCCTCCTCCGTTCACCTTAATCCTTTGAATTCGTTTCATCATTGCCTCTACCTTCTACTTGACCTTCACCTCATTTTATCAATTATCTAAAAGTACCGTTTCCATCGATTTCTTACTTTTTTATTCAATCATCAATATAAACGATTATAATTCCATACTAAACAGAAGAATCGTCTTAATAAAAATCACATATATTGAAACATTTCTATCGATTGTATCTAGAAAAGCATCGTCGACGTACCAATTTCAATTAGTTCAATTTAATGTAATTACAATCAATTGTCGAGCTAGAATTGATATCGAATAACGAACTTCGAGCGAGAACTTATAAATCAATAAAGTTCTTCCAACGTCGACTGTGGGGTAGTTTGTAATATTAATAAATAGTTCGTTAACGAAACACGTTGATTAACGTTGATTTTCGAGACTTAAAAAAAGAACGCTTCCATGACGATTAGTTTCCTCTCTTGATTCACTTCCTTGTCCTCGTCCACGAATCCTATTTCCAATTGCGGAGGATCCATCTTTGTCATACTTGTCGATGCATATCGAGGATCCACGCACGTGCGCGTGCGTGCTCGTGCGCGGCCACCATGCGTAACGAGAAGCAGAGCGATAAGCCCAGCTACGCGACTCGCACGGAATTATTCGGTAAACTCACGTCTCCCGTTCGACCCAACCCACTAGTCAATTTCGTCGCTAGCTCTTGTTTACTCGTGCCTGACGTGAAAATCTTTTCTTCGAAATTTTGAGATCTCTATATATATATATAGATTTCAAAATTATGTATATATATATATATATATATATATATATAGAGAGAGAGAGAGAGAGAGAGAGAGAGAGAGATTTCAAAATTTTGAAGAAAAGATTTTCACGTCATACATTTCAAAATTATATATATATATATATATATATATATATATATAGATTTCAAAATTTCGAAGAAAAGATTTTCACGTCAAGCACGAGTAAACAAGAGCTAGCGACGAAATTTTATATGTATATATATATATATATATATAATTCTAATTCATATATATATGAATTAAAAGAATATATACATTTGAGCTTCTCACCAAATTTTAGGTTAATCGATAATTTAAATAATATCGTACTCGTTTATATGTTATATTATTAACGATTATTTGATATTTTTATTTATTCGCGAAGACAAATTTTTTATTATTATTAATTTTTACAAAAGGATATTTTTAATAGGAAGTTAAATGTGAATTGTTAAAAAAAAAATTACGTCATCGAAAAAAAAAATAGAATATGCTTGTGAATAAGTAAAATATATATGTTCAATCAATTTTTTCGACTATTTAATCGTCTAGTTTAGCTTGTCCATCGATTTTCTCGAATTTTTCGAACACGTCATGGTACCGTTCACCCACCTACCGATAACACTATTTTATCCCATTTGTTTCCTTCTAGCCAACCGGTATTTCTTTATTTCTTCTCTCTCTTGATAATTCGTTCTCCAAATTGCGCTCCATTTCGCGTATACGTCGAATCATTAGCCACGGTTAACGCGAAATGGCTCGAGAGTTTACGAGCACGTTTTTACGCGCGATCGCACTGTGAAAACTTATAACGATACTGTAATTTATCGACCATGCATTCGTCCTTGATTTTATGGTAACGAGTGAAAAAACAAAAGAATGAAAGAAATCTTGCATTTAATGAAACATAGTTCTTTTTATCTTCCTTATTAAGATTAGATCTAGTTTGATTCCCAAAATAAAATTTTTGTATCGTTTAATCGATCGTTCTTTACTAAATCCTTACGAATAATATCTTGTAATAGTGATCGATAGAATATACAAGCATTTTATGTTTCGTTTTGATCAGATTATATCGTACTGGTAGACTACTTGATAGAACGAGTTCGTTTACAGGACGAACGAACAGTCAGAACAACGTTCGATTCTATCACAAGTTCTCCGAAGCGACTGCTCGTCATATTTCTGAAAAACATATGTTATGTGGTAGGAAATACGATATATTTTCTGCCGACGGAAGTATCTAGCAAAATGGAAATATTTATTTGACCTGAATGCCGATAGCGATAGAAAATCTCGTCATTCATTTTCCATACAATTTCGTTACTTTCCCGTCATTCGATTATCCGTCCTCAAAAATACTACGTTTCTCTGTTTTGTTCCTTTAAAAAAAAAAAAAAAAAAAAAGAAAAGGAAAGAAAAAAGTATAAAAAATATCAACAACGATAAGAAATGATACAATTGAAATAATCGATTTTATTACATATATCTTCGAGAATAAAGTTTGATAGACCTTGTTTGGAAGGAATAAGATAATTTTCATCGCACGCACAATACGATACATCCCTCGTTACGCATGATATATCGCTTCATAGTAGTTCTTCTATGTACAACGTGTCTTCGTTACATATCCGTTCGTATCTCTCGCCACGTTTTGCGATACCGCATTCCATTACGCGAATTTTCAAAATAACGTCAATCATCTTCGTTAAATGTCCCGTTCGCTGGCCTCTTTTTTCTGCTTTTTTTTTTTCGATCACAGTATCGTCAAACTTTTCATTCGCGAACGTCCACGAAATACGAGCTTTTTGATAAGCTCGTTAGTACGAGATATATAACGCTATAGATCGTGAACATTTATGATATGAGAAACATATGTAGGTAGATATTATAGGTAGAGGAAAACTTAAATGAAATGATATACCAACGTGAAATGAGATCGGGCGCTTATTTTATGTCAGAAATGATTTGAAGTCTGTTGATACTATTTCCTTCATATTATTTATTTTCAAGTTAACAAATGTTAAACAAAAAAAAAATAATTTTATTGATTCGAAAATATGTGTTGCGAATTATAAGAGATATTGGAAAAAAAAATATATTAGAATCAACGAATATGATATGATTCTCGTGATGACTTTCAAAAAGATCGCGATGGTAAATTTGAGTTCGCCTATATGCTAATATTAAAGTTAGGATATGCATAACTTCCACCGAGGTGTATATCACCCACGGAAAGGAGCATCGCATACGACGAGGTCGAGTAAATCAAGTCGAACGAGCATAGACCTATTTTGAATTTGCGTGCAAGGGGACCGTTATGCATTTAGCTACTATATAAGTAAATGGAAATGCTTAAACGTCCTCGTTGCGCGTTATATTCCTGAGCACGAAAAGATTCGCGATTTATTTTTCAGTTAGCTTCATTATCGTTTATCAATGGGTGTTGTTATTCCGTTTAACGAGTAATCTTGATATATTTTCTTATTTTTTTCAACATTATAGTATTACAAAGAAGTCGCGATGTCCACCGTCAAGTAATTCGAATAAAAGTTAATCAAAATAATGGAATACTCGTTACATTTCTACGAGTTTGACGGATCTACATAGTGTTACTCCTCTTTCTCTTTCTTTCTCTCTCTCTTTCTCTCTCTCTCTCTCTCTCTCTCTCTCTTTCTTTCTCTCCCTCTCTCTCTTTCCTTGAGAATCCAAAGTTTATGTTTACTCTAACTTCGCCAAAGAATGTATTAAGTGTGTACTATCCGTCTCGAGAGTTTTACAGTTAGCATGAACGAGCGTTATGAGTGCCGAAGTATTCTGATTAAAGGAAAATCCAGAGTACGGACTGTAAACAACAAATACTCGAAAAGATCGCGATGAAAATTGCATTCTATGGAGAATCATCTCTCTCTCTCTCTCTCTCTCTCTCTCTATCTATCTATCTATCTATCTATCTATCTATCTATCTATCTATCTATCTATCTATCTATTTATCTATCAATCTATCTATCTATCTATCTGTTTATCTATCTTTCTCTCTATTTCTATACTAAGAGATTGTAGCTTTGCCAGTCTCCCACTTAGCGAACATGTTTAAAGATTAGAATCAATGTCCCAACAATCTCTCTATCACTTTGACCAAGCTACGATAATCGAAGCTAACATAAGTTCGAAAGGAACTACACGTTCCCTTTTACTTCGGTTTTGACGCTAGTAGTCTACCATAGCGTTTGCAAGACCGCGAGCCAACTTTGAATACGTATATAGCAAAAGTTCGAAACTCGTAAGATGTCAGAAACTTTCAAAGATAATACAACAAGACGCAAATGCACTCTGGCAGCCTCGTCAGCAGCGAGGCAAGCAACTTTCCCAATTTGCTATCCATGACTGCGACTGCAGATTCTAACTCAGTCCTTTAAATATTCATCAAATTGTCCAAACACATATATCTACTAGAAACATATTGCATTATTATTATTATAATACCGATAATATCGATTCAATTTCATTAAAAAATATCTTATACCATAGAAAATATAAACAAAAGTATTATACATATATAAAACGTACATATATAAATCCTGAAATTTTTCATTATTTCGAACGTTAATTATTCGACTGTATTATTATTACTACTTCCGTAACGTTTTAAATCCTTTTCGAAAAGCATAATCGTACTAACCGGCCGAATAAACGCTGGAAGACAAGGAAAAAAATACAAAAGAAAATTCATATATTAATTTAATATACTATATTGTTGAACAAACGAACGAACGAACGAACGAACGAACGATATACTATTAACAAAAGTACTGGAGGAGATAAAGGGCTTAAGAATAATAACACTTTCGCGAGCCCACGTGAAACACATATTTGGAAACGTGGTAATCGTTTGGAAACATTTTATGAAGTAAGAAAGAAATAAAAAGGAAAAATAAACAAGACAAATGTTAAACCGCTTCTATGGGAAATAAAAAAAGAAAAAAGAAAGAGAGAAAATATATATGAAGAGTCATAAATAGATCGCCAAGTATTCACGACTCGCATCATTTACAGCAAATATATCCACATATAGGTATAAATCTATATACTTACGTATATACGTATGTATTTATCTACGATATGGCGCGAGTAACGTAGAGAGAAGATTCTGGGCGACGTTTTATTTAACGTTTACGATCGCAATATGCCAAGAGATCGTTATCCTAAAGCCACATTTTTCAGAGTTATCGTCGAATACGTTGGCGTAAATTGGGCTGCCGTCGTAAATGAAAATGTGTGCAGTGGTCGTACGTCATTAAGGTGCGATGATCCACGATGGTAGGAAACGTCAAAAGTGTTTTCTCTTTCTCTCTTTGTCATAGAATTGTAGAATGAGAGAGAGAAAGAGAAAGAGAGAGAGAGAGATAGAGAGAAAGAGAGAAATAGAGAGAGAGAGAGAGAGAGAATAGTAGTTTAAAGAGACTGTAGAAGATTTAACAGTCCATATAATTCTGTACCGCTGAGAGAGCACATGGCGTGGAACTACGCGTTGCATATACAGTGGACATTAACGCGTTACACCGACTAACATGTTAAAAACAACGTTAAATTTGTTGCATAAAGTTTTCCTCCTATCTCGTTGCTGGATTTCGCTTAATTTCGAGTCACCGATGTTGGACGACCGGCCAGGGATTCTCAGCCTTTTTCTTTTTTCTCCTAAAACATTTTTTTCATTTCTCTTGCTCTCTTTCTTTCTTTCTCTCTCTCTCTCTCTCTCTCTCTCTCTCTCTATTTCTCTATCTCTATCTCTATCTTTATCTCTTAAAACAAAAGGAAAGGAAAAGAGATAGAAAAATGAGAGGCCTTTCATCTCCTCCTTCTTCTACTCTTTTTCCTATCGACGTGAGAACGTATTCGGCTGCGACGATTTATTCGGAATAATGGCAGGAAGATCCTTTGTCTTTTGGAGGAATAAGAGAAGAGAGAGAGAGAGAGGGATACCGCAAATGTTGGCTCTCTCTCGACTCGACTGGTAGGATTCGCTAGGTCAAACTAGGTCCACGATAGTGCACATAACCGGTGCTGTGCATACTTTGACAAGTTTACGACGTTTAACGGGATGCAAATGCCTGTTAGAAGTGCGTTCGCACGTGCGTCTATACGAACGATAAAGAATGCAATACACATGAGATAGAGGATAGAGATAGAGAGAGAGAGAGAGAGAGAGAGAGAGAGAGAGAGAGAGAGAGAGAGAGAGAGAGAGAGAGAGAGTGAGATAGAAGAATGTCATTACAAGATCGTAGGTAAACTGTTGGTTTGGAAAGGGTGGTTAAAGGGTGGTAATAGAAGTGGGGGGATCAGAATGCTACCCTAATCCTCGTATAACGTCGAGGGGTGTCAAATGGGGTATATGGAAGGGATGAGATTGGGCGTTCTCTCAGTTAGACTGGCCCGATGCCAACTACCGGACAGTGAAAACGATGTTTCAGCTTGCGATGTAATCGGTACATGTATTGTGTATATATATATATATATATATATATATATATATATATATATATATATATATGTTTGTATATATAGATATTGTATATATATACAAGAATATACGTATAATATTGTGGCTTACGCACCCTTCCAATTCACATAACAAAAGTAAAGTACTTACGACCACCAGTTGCAGTGTTCCTTTTGTCAGAATGGCTATATTAATAGTGAATTATTCTAAATCACTTTCACCCCTCCAAGAGATTGTCTTTTGAAAATTATTTTATATTTTCGTTCTGAACGTTCAGTCGATTTAATGTATTGACGAATAAACGTTATAGAGAAATCTTTTCTGTGTTATAAAAAAGAAAATTAATTTAAAGCCCAATATCTATTTTTATTTTTATTTCAAGATTCATATGGTACGATATTTTACCATACATAAGAAATTACTTAGACGAATGTGATTCTATAATGAGTTTTTTCATAATATATTTTATCCATCAAAAAGAAAATCTAGTTATTTTGATCAAGTTCTAATGTCTCAACGTCGCTTGAAATTTCGTTAGGCGTAGGTCTTAGCGAGTATTTTAATGAAATTCGAGATAGAAATTCGACGAAGTTGAATCGAGAGGCACGTTAGCTACTCCAAGAGAGAGAGAGAGAGATAGAGAGAGAGAGAGAGAGAGAGAGAGAGAGAAAGAGAGAGAAAGAGAGAGACAGAGAGTCCTCGAAACCGTAGACAAATTTAGTCCTCGCTTCCTTGGCATCGGACAATTACTCCCGGCGTATCCGCAACACGACTATGAATTCCGCTCAAATTTCGACACAGTTAGATGCTCAGGACGTTGAGCACGAGCTCTTGCAAGTACTCGCTACTACCTCGAAACATCCATCTCCTGCCCTAATGAGGAACAGAATACGCTATCTGTGAATAACTTATACTTACAAGCTAGATATCCTACGAATTCTCTTTGGATTATTACGATCCAGTCGTTTGTGGCCTGCTTTATCTCTTCCGATCTTATCTAACAACGATTCCCTATCAATCCTTATGTCGTTTGAAAGAAATAATATATGTATATAAAAAGTAAAGTCTAAGAATCAACACTTACCAATACGTCTATAAAAATTGTACATAAATTAATCTCCTAAATAGACTAAAACGAAGTTAAAAACGAAGAATCTCATATTATCAGATATTTAATATTAAAAATTTTCAAAAGGATAATACTTATTATTTATATTTTCGAATATTTTTATTTTCGAATTTGATATAAGGAATATCAAACGATATACTTGAACTATCCTTTTACCGATGACGAGCAAATCGAAGCACAAATTCGTTTTTATCGTTTCGCTTTTCGACGAAAACTATCTGTACTCTATCTCTCTTTCTCTACCTTTCATCCATCTATCGAATCCATCTTCGTTACATCGTTGCTAGAAACGATACGGTCGATATAATCGACGAGTTTTCTTCAAGCGACGAGTCTTCGTCTTTTACACTGAGAGAAATACTCTTCGTAGGAAATGTAATAAGAAAGAAGAAAGAGAGAAAGAAATATAGAAAGAAAGATAGAGAAAAATGAAGAGGAGAGTTACGTCGGGTGGTACGAAGCGATATCACGTATGTTTGGCGTCTTCTTTCCAGAAAAAGAAAGAGAGAGAGAGAGAAAGAGAGAGAGAGAGAGAGAGGGAGAGAGAGAGAGAGAAGAAAGAGGGAGAAAAGTACGATTTTGCTTGGCTGGTCAGACGTAAGAACGAACATCTCGCTTTTATTTCTGTCGTAGTTCCTAACGAGATATTGATACAGCAACGATACCAACCATAACTTTTCAAGACAGCCATCTCACACGTTCTTACCTCTATATATATGTACATATGATATCTATGTACATATACATATACATATGTACGTGTGGTAACAAATAAAATTGATGCATTTTCAACTCTATCTAATAGTTTGTTTTTTCTTTTCTTTTCTTTTTTTTCTTCATAAATATCATAAACGTATTTTCATTATATTCTATTTCATAAGTGATCCTGATATAAAACAAATACAAATTCTCGTATAATATTAGAATTTTTTTTATCCACGTAATTTACTCGTTATAGATAATTTCATAAATAAAACCGATTATTAAATATTATTATAAATTATTTGTTCTTGTTAAAAATATATGGATATATTTAATACGTTGACCTTGATATATACTACTGATGGCTCAAACGAAATAAACTCATCGGACAATGTTCACCGCCGGTTACTCATTGCAATATAATTTTAGATATCGGTTTTGCTTCTAGTAAAAAATTTTTTTTATTTTTAATAATTATATATTATTATTTAATAATTATATATAAATTAAAAACTAATTTGTCTTTCTAATATTTAATTATAGTTCTAAACTACAATAAATAATAAAGTAAGATGATTTATTACTGCTCATATAGTTTTTTTAAAACAATTCAAACATAATGGTGGCTGATCTTTACAAAGAACCATTCGATGCAGTAAAATACAAATTACAGCGTCAACGTGTTAAAAAGAAAATCTGATGAAAGAAAAAGAGAGAGAGAGATAGAGAGAGAGAGAGAGAGAGAGAGAGATCAAACGGTGATCCTTACATCACTATATGCCATTTCAATCCGCCAACATACATATATACATACATATACACATACAAATACACACTAAATATAGAATAGTCTATAGCAGCTGTATGTCGTTAGACCGAGGATGGGCTACGGTAAATCCACCTTAGTATGTGCGGAGACTTGCGAAGGTAGCCCGAATAACCACCCTTCTTGTTCTCGAGCATCGTCCATAACATCGTTCCAGAGTTTCAGGACACTGGCGGACGACTTGAAAATTTATTACCAGGATATAAGGAGAAGAAAAAGACACAAAAAGGGAACGTATAACGAAGGACGGAGAAAGTTACGGATAAGTCGACATCTCAGCGATATACTAGCCTTGAAAACCGCGACCCTAACTCCCTAGGGACAAATAAAAATGGGCGACTTTAAATTGTCCGTACCGTTTAGCAAATAGATTCTTTTAAAAATGTGTACACTTTTCACGAAAATCTTACGACGATTCGGAAACAATCGAAAATCTATGCTGAATATTTTAATAATAAATTATTTAAAAATTGGATTTTTATAATGTAAAAGAAAGAAATAAAAAGTTGAGAATATAAATGATTAATAAATGATCGGTATAAAATCGAGGAACTCAGCATACTGTAACGAATGTATAATTTTATGTTAAAATATAAATTACTATGTATTGCTTTTTAATAAGAATATTTGTATGTTTCATGTTAATTAAATGGTTCAGATAAATCATACAGTATTGCCTCGAGTGAATCGACAAAATCGGACAACTGTATATCGAGTACTAAAAACTAAATATTTTATTCATGTTACCGATATTTGTTTCGATTCAGATTTAAAGAATTTATTACGAATCAGATTTCAAAGGATTATAAAATATAAATTTAGTATTCAAATTAGAAAATATTTTTATAAAAATGTGCAAACCATGAGACAAAACAAAAATAAACACGTAATATTCATTATAAGTTATGTTATGTATTCTGTAATCTTTACTTTGATATTTCACTAAACGGATAAACCATATTAACCCAAAGGTGCAAGAAGCAACGAGAACGTTTTAGAAACTCGGCGCTTGTTACGCAGTTTAAAATACTTACTCGTGAGATAAGATCCGAAATTTAAAGCGTCAAAAGGCAAGCGTGGCTTTGGGAGCGCTAATTTGCTTAGCATTTGCTTATATGTAGAATACAAAATGTAAAAGAGTCTAAACACGATAGGCTAAATGTAAAATTTTTAAAGGAACATAATGTTTATCATTTTTCATATTTTATTATTAATAATTGTAAATGATAAATAATAATTAGCTATAATTGCAAAATATTATTAATAAGAGTTTTGTCGACATTAATTTGAGTTAATTATTATAAATATTTAAGAATATATAAATCGAAAGTATTAATATAACAATAAATAAATTCGATTAAGTATATGATTTTTAAATATTTTCAGTACTCGTCCGCAATATGTAATAAAATTGAAAGATATAAAGTGCTGCCCTCCCAGAAACTATCAATTAAAAGAATGTATTTACCGACGTAAAAAATTTCAACATGTTATATATTTATTTCTATGATTATCGACATATTCAAATTATGATATTTCCTTTTTAAGGATAAAGTTTAACTTCCTATTCCATTGACAAATTAAGATAACGTTTGGATTTTTTTATCTTATATAATATTGAGTCGATAAAATAGATAACTGAATACTTACAGAAGATAAAGCGGATGAACTACGATGATAAATGCTTATGATAAAACAGGAAGAAATTATCCATTGACAAAGCTAATGATATTCATAGCTGGATATTAATAATCATATCATGATAAGATGAATGAAGGCTTACAATTGATATTCTATGAAAGCAGTTCATTTATTTGATTCATTAATAAATTGTGCTTCCAAAGACACATTGAAGTACAAATGATTACGAATTTCTAAAAATAAATGTTTGAAATTCATTAACTCTACAACTTCTACAGCAACACTAATAATTAAATAATAATAATATTGCAGTAAATTTTTCATTATCAAAATTTTTTGCAAGTAATTCTAACTTATCAAATTGATAATATTTTCAGTAGGAAGTAAATTATCGAGTTTAAAACGATGAAATCATCATTTTACATTTTGTATATAAAATAATTATTTAGATTCGCTTAAATATCAATATTTCATACCATCGCATAGAAGCCAACAAGTCTTTCAATTTTTTGACAATTATAACAATTTAATTCTAATTATTTCTATTAAAGCTGTTCACTATCCCTGACTTTATAATGATTTACACCATCAATGAGAACAGACATAATTCTTGACCGATTTTGATGAAAAAGATTTTATTTTATAGATGAAGCTTCAATCTAGGATATATCTTTTTTGAAGTTTTGAAAAAGCTTCATTTTCTTCGAAAACGTCGTATTAAAGAATAATATTTTTCAATTATAATTTATGCACAAATAAAAAGCTTTTTTAAAAATTTGAAAAATATATATCGTAGAAAAAATCTTCGTCTTTAAAACGAGATATTGTTCATTAAAATCAGTAAAGAATTATACTTTTTCTTATTATTGGCGTAAATGTTGTTTTCGACATTTTTCGTGTAGAAAGTTCTGTACTGTGGCGCCTCTCGAAATTTGCGGCAAAAGAGAAGAAGCTCATAACCTTCTACTACATTACTATTCTATGTCACATTAGAATGGGGCATGTTTGTTCTTGAAGTAGCGTTTATCTGTTTGTCGTGTACATAAATAACAGATGCTCAGATTTCCTGAATCATTTCAAATGCAAAGAAATACGTTTCACGATGCTCGCACGAAGAATCTACGGTAACTTACTCAGTTATTTTTTGAACAGATGATTCTAAAAAAAGGAAATAAAAATAAAGAAATAAAGAAATAAAGAAATAAAGAAATTCGTAAAAATAAAGAAATTTATGTACTATGTCATAAAGTTTGTTACGCCTAAGAAACTTAAATAATTTTAATAAAAAATTCCAATACTGTAAAAATTTAATCTCCGGGGAAATTAAAATAATCACAGTTGACTTTGTGTAATATAAACATTCGGTCTTTTAATTAACTTTGACAAATAACGAGTTAGTTTTCTTTTGAATTCCGACATGTGAACATAAAAACTCTCTTTTTTTAAACTTTTGTATAAATTAATCTTTGTATAAATTAATGCTTTCGATAATTTTTCAATTATTTAAACAATCTTTAATGTACACGACGTACAATAAACTAATATTTAAACAATAGTATATTCGTTTAAAAAGATTAGAAAAACGGAAACGCGGCAGAAACTTACAATAATTTTAATTTCTTTTGCATTAGACTTAAATGTTGAACTGGCGTTTCTTGATTAAGTCAAAAAAATCAAAATTTTGATCGACTTTGACTATTATTAGATCAGTCTTCTTTTGGATTCTCATGAGTAATCATCAAAGCTCTCTCAAAGTGTCTTTCCTGCAAGTAACAATAAAGACTTAAAGTAAGTATATTTTTATATCATATATTTCTTGAATAATTTATAGTAGTTTCTTATTATAATAATGATACTAATTATTTTATTTGTTTTTTTCTGTTTGAGAACTTCATTGCAATCGTGTGCATAGCAATGGAGTAATCGAATGTTTGCATCGCTAAAATAAAAATATCGCAAAGTAGAAGCAATGTTTGTTCGTTCGCGTTTTGCGATTTAAATAACAAGTGAACTTGCATCAACTGCTTACAATGCAATCATTAGAGTCAGTGTTGGTTTACAAAGTTTTTTGCTTTTTTAACAATCGCACAGAATGTATTTATAAAAGACAATAGATTCACTGAATTAACTTCAGTGATTGTTTGTTAAAAAATAATTATCATAAATTAGAGTCAGTGCATCATTGAAGAGGATGTCGATTTACCTTATTTTCAATTATCCTCAATTTCGATCTAAATCGCAGATGAGTGTTTTAGAGCCATTGCAGATTGCTCTAAAAAAATAAGTAAATTTCTTATATTCCTAAATAATAAGTGAATTTTTAAGTCCCTCCGATCATTCAATCATGTTAAGGACTAAAGATCCAAATCGACAAGAGTGATTGGTTATAATTAATTAGTAGAACAGCATTAAGCGACGAGTAAATTTCTTCGGAGATTTACTCGTCAATAGTTTCTTGATTTTTTGATTTATTTATTACATCAGGATAGGGTGTTCTTGTTCAAATCTATTAATTATAATTATTTGAAATTTGTAATATTTTAATATATTATCAAAAATTTTTCTCGCGTAGAAATAATAAAGAATCAATATTAATGAGTTCTAATAAAGAATGACCAGGGTGATATGGATAGTTTCTGAATTACAAGCGGAACTGTATGATTATTTTTCTAACGAATAGAATAATCGCTTATAAGAAGAAACGTCCAAGGATTTTTCATTGATATTTTCAAATAAAAATTAATTAAATATTTAATCAATTATGTTGATAAAAGAAAAGTCTCGATAGAGTCATTACTTTTGAATGAAAAATGTCGAATAGAATTATGATGTGATCCATGGATTGAGTTCATGGGCATTTGTGCGGGTTGCTGTTTCAATATCGTGTAGAGCTCTCAAGTGGAAACTTTGAGAAGGATTTTTCGATGAGGACTCTCAGATCAGGAAAAATCAAGCTCGATTTTGATTGGATAGAGCCCGATATTCAATACGTCCGAATAATATTCAATATCTACCTCTTGTTCTGCGTTTGATCGTTGTCATATGCACGTACATTCGGTCTTTCTTTTCTTTTCTTTCTCAGGCACTCTTTTCTATCTTATATTTCTTCTCTTTCTCGTCTCCTTTTCCAGAAATCATCGAGGGATGACAGATTCATCTATGATCAGATGAGTCTGATGTATCAGATGAGTCTGACGCCGAATGGCTCGATTAATTATCGATTTTTATGCGAGAATACGGGAAGGATAAGTAGAATACTCACACGCGTGTCGGTGGCCACAGGCGTGGGTGTTCGCCAGCACGATTACGAATCCTATAGGGGACTTCATTTTATTTGCTCGAAAATTCGATTAGATTATCTCAAGAACGCGAATTTTAGAGCAGTTACCGTTTTTCTAACACTCGCGTGGATATCCAAGCGCAAATTCAAATGGACTTCGTTATATTGTTCGAGATTCGGTGTATACGAATAGTTCTACTTAGTACGAGAATATATGTAGCTGCTGAAGTTGCGACAGTCCTATTATTCGTAAGCGGGGACTGACCTTCCGTCAAATAGCGTTGGAAGTCAAAATTCTTAGTTAGCTCATGTCACTTCGAATTTCAACGTAGAGTCACCGTTATTTTAATACTTACGTAAATATTTTAGATTAAAGTCGATAAATAAAAGTGACTTTAGAGTAAAGTCATTGTTAACCTCCGGGTCTCCACATGCAGTAATTTTACATAGTAAGACTTATCGGTAATACTTGCGATATTGAAATCTGATTATAAATCACTTAACGCAAGCAGTACGAATGATTGCATATTTCGATATATTTTCAAAATCTTTGCGATCTAATTCTGATTAAACATTAAAGTATTAACACTTTACATTGCCAATAATTCTTCTACCTGCAAATAAATAAAGTATAAATAAATTCAAAGATAATTATTTTAAATTTGCAAATTTATATACTAATTATCATATGTGTTAATTATATTTATTATTTATATTTTTATAATAAAACAAATGCGTATCGATGTCGTATCTAGCACAGATCACTGCGAAACTCATGCTACTATCAAAAAAAAATACATATAAGAGACTGGAAAGTGAATTCACAGCTATTACATGACACCAATTGTTATGTATGCGCGAGAAAGGAATAAACAAACAAACTTATATACCGATACGATAATGGAATGGTGGGGACAGCGTTACCCGTTTGTATTTGTAATTAATATCTGTCTTATTAATATCAGTCCATTTCCGTCACTAAAGTCACGCACACTTCGAATATTAAGTGGTGAACAGTCTTAAATAAAAAAAAAATAGAACATTATTATTATCAACAATAATTTCCCGTAATTGACAAAAAAGAACCTCAATATGACGAACCGAACAAACGATAAAACAAAAATCTTCTATAACCGATTAAAAAAATGGATCTACTACTGCTAACAGCACATTCGATAAATAAAAGTCAATTATTGCTTGCCGATGAAACAGAGATCTACTATTACCTACTGATAAGATAGATTTACCGATTGATTAGTCAATAAAATGGTAATCTTCTATTGTCATAAATTAGTTTAGGATTAAAATACTCAATCGGTAATAATAAATCTTATTTTTGTTTTATCATCAGTCGGTAAAATAAATTCTTACTTTTTTTTTTTATTAAATTTGGTGTTTTATTTGATATTATAGGATAAAGAGATAAAGAAACTCAACACATTTAATAAAAAGAGAAAAATTAGAACAATAACAATATTCAAGGCATATGACTTCGAATCGTCTTAATTTCTATCGATTCTTTTCTTTTGTTTCTCGCATTATACAATCATTGCTCTGATAACTTAATACATTAAAAAATAAGAATTAATTAATAAAGAAATAAAATGTATTTTAACTATGAAAATACACCTTCGTCACAAAATGTATCGTCCTATCATATAAGTCGTCTGCAAAAATTGTTATATAATTGTCGTAATTTCTTCATGATTTCTTTTACAAATCCAAATACTCAAAGATATTTGCGCAGTCAAACAGCACTATTAAATGAAAAACGTCGACACCTTCAAAACTACAAGAACATAATTCATCCATTTAGTAATTTTAGGTAAGAATAATAAATCTTATTATTTTTAAATTAATTTTAAATAAAGGAAATATAATTTTTTAATGTTCAAATTTTATCAAAGAAACCAATCGTACATAAAATATTTCTCAGATATTACTGGGACATCTTGCTCATCGTGGGAATGACAATTATCCTGTTGATAACACCATATCAAGCGGCATTTAGTATCACTCAAGAGACTCTTCCAACATTCATTAAAAATTCTCTACTCCTTCTCTGTTGCGGAGACATGTTCGTTAATGTATCTACCGGGTGAATACAATTACAATGAATTATATAAAAACGATGAAATAGGTTATCTAGAAATGAAATAAATAACAAGAAAATATTTATTTTTGTTTAGGTACTTCGACAAACGTCGATCTATCGTCGAGATGAAACGGAAAAAAATTATAGAACGATACGTAAAACATGGTACATTCTTTACCGATCTTTTTGGCTCTTTTCCAACCGACGTGATATTTGTGAATATGTGGAACGAATGCAAAGTAACTCGAAAAATAGTTTCTTTACTTTGTATCTTTCGATTTTTTTCTCTTAAAGCTTATACCGACAAATTAGCATATACTAAAAAAATATCAATATCTCATTACCGCCGCATTATTATATTTTTTTGGTTGATCATTTTCATTCACTGGCTATCCTGCATCTTTTGGCTAGTACCTATAATAATTATTTCAATAAAACAACCAGATTATACTAGAACCGATTTTTGGATTGATGATGCTGATCTTTGGAATAAGCCCACAGATACACAGTATTTCTTTTCATTACTGCTGACAATAGGAAATTGTTTGAGATCCGGATTCCTTAAAAATGATCGACGAAATGTTTTTGATCTCTACGTAATAATAATTGCCCAAATAATGGGTACCCTACTTACGTCGTTACTCATAGCAAGATTGATGCAATATATGAAAGGAGCTTACTCTTCAAAATTTAAATATCAATGTGCCGTTCGTCAATTGAAACAATACATAAGACACAAACAACTTCCACGTCGAACTCAACGTCGAATAATTAATTATTATGAATTTCGTTTTCTACAGCATTACTTTCGTGAATCTGATATAATCAATACGTTGTCATTACAATTACGTCAGGAAATTATTATGCTTTCCTGTCAAAAACTCGTAGAAAACGTTAGTTTTTTTGATAATCTTCCATTTGCTCTTTTAAATCATATAGTAACTCTATTGAAATCCGAAATTTTCTTGACGAACGATGTGATCGTACGAGCGAACGAACGAGGTAATTGCATGTATTTTATTGCCAGTGGTACAGTCGCAGTTTATACGATTTCTGGTAAAGAAGTTTGCCATCTTGAGGATGGTGCTTATTTCGGTGAGATTGCTCTCGTAATGACAGACGAACGTAGAGTTGCCAGCGTAGTTGCTGTTGAGATTTGCAAACTTTATCGACTCGATCGTGTCGATTTTACTCGTACGATTCATCGTTACCCTATGTTGTGGGATCATATCAAGAAAATTGCTATAGAGAGACATGAAAGAACTATGATTCTTGATGCTTACTAATTAGTGTAATTTTCAATAACTATTGTGTTCTTATAATTAATATTTCATACTTTAAATTTACGTATGTACGTATATAATTTTAATAATATATCATGAACGTGACCATAATTTCAATTTAAAAATGTAATATGTTTTTATATTGTATATATATTCATTTTATGGTATTAATATTATTTTAAAACTCGATACGAAAAATATTGTTTATATTCTCAACTGATGAAAATTTTAAGCGTTTTGAGCAGAATGAGCAATACTATCCGTGATAATTTATGATAATTAAAAATAGCTCAACTACATATTTTTCATTACCGTTTTGATATTACAGATATCTTCTTCTGATATCTATGATATATATCTTTCTGATAATCTATTCTTATGATTATTATGCAACATGATGTATAGCAAGTATACGTAAATATTAAGTCGCTACCGCATATGCGATACGAGTGAAATAATCATAATACAAAATCGTATCTATGACAGAGTCTTGTGTTCGTTTGGTTTTCAACTGCAAAATAATTTAATTTTTACGACACGCGTTAACATTTTTATCATCCTTCCTTTCTTTTTTATATTCTTAAAAATGAACAAACATTTGCGATATCCTATGATAATCTTTTGAAAGATCCCATTGGCAAAATAAATTAAAAATCACAAAGAAAAAAGAAAAGATTAAGTTGAAAAGGTTTGTATCATCGACGTAGGTAACTTACAGAGTTCTAATTGCAGTCTCATTATCGAAGTCATCGCGGGGAGTCTCGGTGATGCTGAGGAGATGATGTATCTACCCTTCGGAACCATTAAGGACGTAAAAGTCGGGGCCTCGTTTATTTCTTTCGAGCGAGAAGCTTCTACACGGAAGCCAATGTGAGTATCAACGTAGTACGTCTTTTCTCGGTGTCAATGTGTACTAAAGAGAAAAATTAAAAAAGAAAGAAAGAAAGAAAAAGAGAGAGCCAAATAGCCTTTTCCAACCTTCAAATCCATCATTTTACAGAGACACGAGACGCTTTATATAAACCGTTGGCAATATCATCACCGAGCAGCTTTTCTATATGGTACCATGAGACTCATATTCAGGAGGTAGTAGTAGGTGCTGTGCTGTTAGAGCGATAACCGTGTTCGCCACGCTTTTTAGACTCGCCACGGTCGACGAGGCATAAATACGTAGTACTTGCGCGTCGTCAAGTCAGTTAAAAAGCTCCTCCTTCTTCTCATCGTTCGTCGATACGGTAGGAGTGTTATGTACGTTTAGTATTATAAGTGTTGCGTCCATCGAAAACTCGAACTTATCTTTCCCGTCTACCAACAATAATGACGTTAGCAATAATTAAGGAAGAAGAAGAAGTAGAAGAAGAAGTAGAAGAAGAAGAAGAAGAAGAAAAAGAAAAAAAAGAGAAGAGGAGAGCTTAGAATTTGTCCATTAGACTTGACATTCGCACGTAGAGATCGTAAGTAAGCGATTGGTTGAGAAGGAAATATCAAGCTGGTTGGTCGGTGCGAATGGCGTTGGCGGTGTGCCGTTGAGAGCCGCCCATTCGACGAAACAATGGTTCGCGCGCATCGACGCATGGGCAGAGAGAATACAGAAAGAGAGAGAGAGAGAGAGAAAGAGAGAGAACGGAGGATGACAATGAAACGGTTAGGAGGGCTGGCCATTGTAATAGGCCGACGCGATGCGCCTGCTTGGTAGCTTCTATCCCTACTCCTATCCCTCTTTTACCATGAATGTGAAGAGAATAAGAGAGAAGAAAAGAGAGAAAGAGAGAACGTATTGTTATTAAAGAGAAAGCAGCCCGGCAACTCTACTCGTCGATTTGGTTCAGAGTGAAACAGAGTTATCGTATCTTTGAAAATGAAGAAATGAGACGAAGATAGGAAATGTATAGAAAGGGAGAGAGAGAGAGAAATAATATGAGAGGGTAGAACAGAGCACGTTGTGGCTATAGTTATGTGGCCACACCCCGCCGAGTCAGCCAACGGGCTCTCCGTCGAGCAACGGCAAGCCACCTGACCCCACAATGGGCAGATCCACTTATAAAGTACACGCGCACGATCTATTGTTACACACCATGCGCACTTGAATGCTGTACGGAACACCGAAAGGGGGTTGGAAGAACCATGTAAAGGGGATCGCTCATAAACACAAAGAAAAAGAAAGAGTGAGAGAGAGTGAGAGAGAGAGGGGGAGAGAATATATGTGAGTTTGCGCGCAAGTACGTACCACCGTCAATAGGTGTATAACAAATCGACAAGAAGAGAACTTATTCCATGGTCACGCATTCTTCCTACCTAGATCCGGCTCGTTAACGCGATTAACGGAGCGTGAGTGATACGCCATCGTGATACATCCATCGGAACGCGCATCCTAGAGGGAATACGTCGTCTTGGTAATTCGACTTTTACCTTCCTTTTCAACATTCTTTCTTTGACGAAAGAACAAATTTTCTTTTTGTCATCAAATACTATATACTATATACGAATATTTTTCATTTTAACTTTTTCAACTTTTTAACGTTCTCGAGAGTATATCGTGTTCCTATGACATAACTTGTTTCAATGTTCGAATATTCTTTTCTTCTCTTTTTTCTTCTCTTTTTTGTTTTATTTTTTTTTTCTTTTTCTTTTTCTTTTAATATACTTCGGTCATCAACCAACCTTATCTTGGGAAAAGATTCAACTGTTTCTAGACGTATAACGGACGTATAATATGAAAAGCAAAAAAAAAATGAGATCCTAGAGATTTCTCTTTTTCCATGTCAATGTCTTCTGAACACGAGGAATCTCGGAGTGCATCTTCGCGTTGCTGTTCTTCCGATAGGACGGATACGCGGCACACCTATAGCGACACAAAACCCAGCGACGGCGACCCTAGGCTCTGCTGCCTTCTCCTCGGCAAGAACGGGTCGATACTCAGCAGGCCAGCACCCTCCCTCGGAACCACCACTCGCCCCTCATCTTTCTCTTTCTCTCTCTCTGTTCCCGCGCAACCCCTTCCATACCTCCGCCCACATACCCATCTTCACCCTCCATCGTAGCGTTCTCTCGTTCCTTTTGCCACCTTCCCCCATCTTCGTCCTGTTTCTCCTCCGACAAACCGAGCACATCCACCTTCACTCTTACCAACTCTCTCCTCTTCCACCTACGTTTCCACCACCTCTTACTCTCTTCCATTCTCTTTCTCTTTCTCTCTCTCTCTTTCTCTCTCTCTCTATCTCTATCTTTCTCTCTCTCTATCTCTCTATCTCTTTCTCTGTCTCTGTCTATCTCTGTCTTTCTCTTACTCTTCTTGATGGCCTCGTCCATAGGTGTATCGGTTGATTGATCGTTTATCGATACGAGAGACCACCCTGCTGAGTTCTACCTTCTCTTTCTCTCTTCCTTCAACTCTCTCTCTCTCTCTTTCTCTTTCTCTCTCTCTCTCTCTCTCTTTCTCTCTCTCTTTCTCATCCTTTCCAGTTACCTATCCCATAGTACGCGCATTGCACATTTATAAGGACGCTGAACACAAGTCGTATGTGCCATCTTTCTCTTTTACCTATACTCTCTCTCTCTCTTTCTCTCTTTCTCTTTTTTCTCTCTTTCTCTTTTTTTCTCTCTTTCTCTCTTCTCTTAAACCTCCGTCATCCTAGCCCTTATTCATCCCTCGAAACTCGAACGGCCGCCACCGCCTGGCCAACGGACCCGTCTGGATTGGTTTTGTGTTGGAAGGACCATGCTCGATTGATGTCGGTGTGTTTGTAAGCGCACCGGGCAACATCAATGTTTCGACTCGGCCGCCGTCCGCCCCCATTATTTCATCCCCGTCGACCTCTACCCTCTCTCCGTTACCTTCTCTCCCTCATCTCTACTACCTCCTCCCACTCTTCTCCCTTATAGAGAGTTTATATACGTATATAAATGTAGAAGGTATATGTATTAACTCTCTTTCTCTCTTTCTCTTCAATCACTAGCGCACACACACACACACACATACGTTGTCGATCCCAATGCAGAACCGATACTTATTTATACGGGCTTCCGTTTACCATTCACTACATACGTAATTTAACCGACGACCCTGTGCACTTCTGAAAACGTTCTATCAATTTTTAACGGCAATACGGATTTATCAACGCTTGTAGTTTTTTTCTGTATGTTTACGTGTAAATATGCATCTAGATTATATAATATCTTATTCATCTGGCATACTCTTTGTATATAAATGATTAAATTCAAAGTTTATTTTTTATTTCGATCTTTATAACCAAAAGATTATTAAATAATTTCTATCATTCATTAAATTTATTCGATGATATTTTTCAAACGCTTATAAACAAGCAGAAATGTCATAGAGCATCAATATTAACGAGCTCGAAATTCTTTGATCAGTTGTACCGGTTCCAAAAGGATGTCGCTAGCACCCGAATGCTGTACTACCCTAATCGAGTGGCTTCCAACCGTGACGTTGCATTACGGTGTTGACTGTCCGTCACACATCCCCGAGCTCGAATGACGACGTTTATAAGGTAGTGTCAACAACGGTGGGTAATGATGTGCGGTCCCTATACTCGCCCACCAGAGGAGTTTAGCAGCGGGTGGTCGGGCACCCGCAACGTATCATCCCGTCACGCTAGATTGAACGTCATTGTCCGAACTAAAGTCGCCGTTTATCGCTCAACGGCCAATGGCATGCGGATGTGGCTATGTATGTAACTGAACGACCTCTTATATTCTTCCTTGTTCTTGCAAAAAGTTGATATTCTTTTCAAAAGTGTTAGATATTTATGTAAATTTTAATCAATCGGTATAGTTGATGGATTGAAACAGTTTCATATTAATTATTTTATGTGAATATATATTATCATTCTTTATTTTTTTTTTTTTTTTTTTTTTTTTAATTTAAAAGAGTTTAATTAGACCAACTGATTATTTTCATAATTTTATAATCAAATGTTTAATAATTATTTATCACAATATTTTTTTTAACTTTTAAAAAAATGTATAATCATTTCGAGAAAGTAAATTTTCAGCGTACGATACATTAAAACAATTCTCACGATTTTCATAAAGAACAATATCGTTAGTCTTTACGCACGCGTTACAAAGAGAGTAAATATATAGAAGAGGAGAAGGTTAGTAAAAGCTGACAAGGGTCGCGTGACGCTTGATCTGCATAATTCGAAGTCGCTTCGTCTCTGCAGTCACCCTCGTGATTTAACGAGATTAACAATGAACGGAGGGACGTTTCTGCAATTCACCTTGGTGTTACACGACCAACGCTCGATCATCTCCGTATCATCGAGGTATTTGTTGCAACGAATCGTGTTAAGGAGGGATATGACTGCCGAGTGATTTGCAAAATCGACCAACGTAGACTTCGAGTCTTTAGATATCTTCTCGTAGATGTTCCGAATATTAATCATCGTAGTGTTACCAATTACATCGTTAAACGAATACATTGGATTAGTTAGCGAATATATTAAAAATATAATAATAATAGAATTTAATCGTTTAAAAATAACATAAATAAATTCTTTAAAAGAACAATTTTCTAAAGCAAAAGAAAAAACACGTGTGTTGTCCCTAATTTTTTTATTTCTTTCTCTCTCTCGATTCGGATTACTTTTATTTCACGTAGACCATTTCATCGCAAACTCGAAATTGATCCGAAATTGCTCGTGACGTTATATATATATCTCGGTACATTCTCAATGGACATTTCTCATCGCTGGCAACACGAACGAACGCATCAGAAAGGAGTTACCTATCCAGAAAATTTATAAACTTCAAAAGGTTTCTCTCTGTCCTTTCCACCTCCATCCATTTCTCTCTTTAGTTCTTTCTTCGAGAAGTCGGCGTATCGACGTAAATAATGAAAGCGGACAAATATACGCGCTACTCTTTAGAAACTATGACTTGCAGTACTAAAGGCCGCGCTCGAAGCGCGCGATTCGCTGCGTTACAAATGAGCAAAGTTTCTAGACGGACTCGTTTAGCTCGTTATCTGGCTCTTCTAAATGACTTTCCCTTCGTAAAACGAGTTCCTCGTTGTATTTAAAGAGAATTTCGTTGTGCAGAAGCTTCTCTCTCTCTCTCTCTCTGTCTCTCTCTCTCTGTCTCTCTCTCTCTGTCTCTCTCTCTCTCTCTCTCTCTCTCTTTCTCTCTCTCTGCTTCTGTCTCTCTGAGAGGTTACTATATCGATTAGCTAGATAATTAAAATAATGCATCAAATTCGATTACGCTATGGATATATTCTATGGATGGCAATGAATATTTACAAAATTAACGTACTTTCCATTCTCGATGTATTTATCGTTTAATTACGTAATATTTAATATGACTATTGCTTATTAATTAGGTAAAGCACACATTTGGAAAGTTATGTGAATTTAATTCAGTGTCAGTGAATTCAAAGAGTCAAATCAATGATCATTCTATAGATTATGGAATACTAATTAATGTCCTTGTAATTGGATGACCTTTGTATTCATTAACATAAATTTACAAACGATTCTTGAAGATCATAACGATGAATTCAACAAAATTTTTGACTTTTTCATTTAATTTTATTTGCCTTTTCTTTTTTTTTTTTCTTTCTTTAATTTTTATTATTCTTCGTATATGCGTGAGTCTTTTCGATACCGCCATACGACGTCGTCCGTGTTACCATAATTCCTCTTGGTGCTTGCCCTCTTATATCATGTAAGTATATTCGGCGAGCATGCCCTGGCACAGTTTATCATTTCTTCTGAACGTGCTACGTACCGACGATCGTGTCGATAACGATCCCTAAAATGAAGAGAGAGAGAGAGAGAGAAAGAGAGAGAGAGAGAGAGAGAGAGAGAGACAGAGAAAGAAAAAGAGAAACGGTAAATTTTTTACTGACATTGTCGTTGCATTTGATATTTATTTAGAAATAACAAAAAATAAACAGTATCTATAATTTTAATTTAAAAAAAATTGTTTATCTATTTATTTAATCATTTCATTATTTTAAAAAATTTATTGTAGCTTTTCTTTCATTTGTTTATTTAACTTACAAATGCGGGCGCTTACTATAAGAGAAAGGACATAGTGGCACCTGAGCAAGCTTAAAAAAATGTGTATTCTATAGGCAATTATTAAAATTGCGATACGCTTGTTTGGTCAAGTGCATTCGCCAACGTGCTTGGAGGTACTCAACGAGTACGTGGAATTGAGTATAAAGTAGGTAGGGAAATCGGATGGCGGAAGCGTTCGTGGGATCTCAAGAGGTATTTTAGAACGTTTGATTTTACTTGTCACAACAGTCTACTGTTGGTTAAAGTAATACCGTAGGCTTTATAGCAGCAACTTCTAATCCTCTTTCAAGCAAACCCGTTAGCAAGAAGTTTCTACGAATTAGTTATCACTGGATTGTTTAGCCATACCAAGACATGATGATTTATTATTTTCTGCGATAACAAATTTGAATTATTGTTGATAATACTGATTCAGATATAGATATGTCGATTGTAAAATGATAAATATTATAGGATATATAATAAATAATATATAGGATATTCTGGCAAATAATATCATTGTTAACGAACGTTCAATTTACATATATACATACTTTTTATTTATTTAATTATTATATTATATATATATATATATTATATATTATTATATATATATATATATATATATATATATACATACATACATTTTATATATGTACATTAATTTAGACTGTTCTCTTTAATAATCTATAAATGATGAGGTCGAACGTATTCATTCTAAGTTGAAGATAAATGATTACAAAGTAGAGTGTTTGTAATCGACGTTTATCGAGCATGCTCGACTAGTACAATGCATATATAGCTTTCTAATATTAAAAGATACAAGAGCAGTATATTCAAGTTGGCATAACCCCTGCTGACTAGAATAGTGTTAAAACGTTAGCACGGTTCAACGCTCCCTTTCTTTCTCTTTTATTCGATGCAGCGTACCTTGGTTCCTTCACGATATACTTACCTGTTCTCCTTCTCCTGTTCCTCCTTCTCTTCCTTTTCGTCGCACGAAACAAAAGTGTCCTGCGATTTGCCAATGCACCTTCGTGGCTCGGACAGAGCCAAGGGACCACCCGATGCGACGGGCATCCGAATTAATTATTTGTTTTAATATAAAATCCGCAGGATGTGATTTAGTCCGCCGGCACGAGGGCAAGTAGTCGAGGCGAGCATATAAACAAGCCAGCCGAGATCCCCGTTCGCCGGTGCTCGTTTACTTTTTCCTCCCTCTGCTTTGAACGAACCAAACGATCGGCTTAACGATTGTTGTCGAGATCGAGTTTTTGAGAATGAAGACAAAGTGGATAATATCACATGGTATAATCTTTTTTTTATGATTTTACAATATATTCGAATTTATCGATTATATTATATTACATCCACGATGTAATCGATGATGTGTTTCGAGATTCGATCGGTGCTTTTGACTCAAGCCAAATAAAATACGATGTATCGATACTTCGACGGGTTAATAACTTTCTTACTTTACAAAAGTCTAACATGATTCTCACATGTAGTTAGTTTGCTAGCTAGCCAGCTAGCTAGGAGTGGCACGTGCCGCAAAAAAAGATTTCAATTTTTCTTATCGTTCAAGACTATAATTATCCCGATGACTTATTGTACCCAATGCAATATGTCACGTGATAGAAATTCATTCGAGACGTACGTTCACCGTAAGGTCATTAATTGCTTTAATACGTGGAATGCAGCTTTTTAATTATCCTCTCCGTCGGTTAAATCGGCACGCATAAATAAGAATCTTTTCTACTAATAACGACTCGTTTGTCTCCATGGTGTACATTTAAGATAGCCGGCTACGAGTTAATTATTTTCAGTGCGGTCGTCGCCTTGCTAGAGCTCGCATCTCATACAAGGCAAAAGTTCTCTTGGAGATGGGAATGGAGAAGAGACTTAGGACGAGAAGAAGAAGAAGAAAAAGAAGAAGAAGAAGAAGAAGAAGAAGAAGAAGAAGAAGAAGAAGAAGAAGAAGAAGAAGAAGAAGAAGAAGAAGAAGAAGAAGAAGAAGAAGAAGAAGAAGAAGAAGAAGAAGAAGAAGAAGAAGAAGAAGAAGAAGAAGAAGAAGAAGAAGAAGAAGAAGACAAAGAAGGAATAATATTTAAGAGAAGAAAGGGGAGGGCCTAAAATCCGAGTCGACCTCGGCTTGGGAATCTCGTTAATGGATGGAAGGTCGCGTGTGTAGAAAGAAGAAGAAGAAGAAGAAGAAGAAGAAGAAGAAGAGAGTAGCGTTCGAAAGTATTGGTCAGCATTGGAGGTCGGCAGCCCACTAATCACCTCTAATGTTAATATTATGCAGCGACCACAATGCTCTCTACGTGGAACCTCGATAAACTACGAGAAGATCCAAAGGAGATGCATGCACCATTCGCATGCGATCCTCTTGCTCCTAAACTATACCTTCTTTCCCGTATTTCTCTTCTATCTCCTCATGTTATTGCAAGCAAAAGTTTTCTTTTTAGTAGAAATTAAAGGATTCTCTCGTTTCCCTCTATGAGATTTTTCTACTTGTAAGTGTAGTTAAAACTGGTAAATCTTTTAAATACACCGAGTAGTATGTTCTATGTGGTAAATTTTTTAGTGAATGGTGTGCGTGTGTCGGTGTTTTCAACTGGCAACAAAGAAGTTGAAAATTTTGTATCTTTTCCTTTAAAGATAAAATTATTTCAAACAATTAATAACAATATTCTCCCTTTATTATGTATATATGTATATATATGTAGGTAGGTTTATGGAAAATACGATTAGGGATCATGGCTTGTAAGAGTTCATAGATCATCTTGCGGGTTCTATAATTCAGGAAACTTAACGTCTCTTACACGTCCTATCCACGAAATCGACAAGATCCATCTTAAAATGAATACCCCGAAGAAATGAACATTTATTTTCACGTCCACGGTAATCAGCATCGCACGTTAATGGATGGGCACTGACAGTAAATTGAATACACACATCGATTGAAGAACCGATAGGTCCGAGCTTGATGCCGTTTCGAGTAGAGACACGGCACTTCATGAAACCACCTGACCTATCGACTTCGTCTTCTCATAAATACGAGAAATGACGAAGAAGAACGAGGCGACAGTTCGTCTTAGACTGTGCAATTGGAATCTTCTTTTTCTTTTTTATTTTATTATTTTTTTTTTTTTATTTCCGAGATATCAACCGCGGGTGGGCAAATAGAAATTACTAATGTTCATCGAACAAGGACGAAGAGAAGTTTACGAGAGAAGATGTTGGTCGATGAGTTATCGAAGGTAATTGTGAGAGTACCGTATAAAAGGCACGTGTAACCGACCTAATGGCGTACGCTAACGTTAATTACAATGCCAGGCTGATTAATCGGACGTCACGTCGTGGTACCGTTCTCCTCAATGGATTTCTCCGTTTTGTCGATGAGAAACGACGTACGCTAAACTGATACTTTTCGCGAGAGAGTCGACCACAAGAAATGAGTCTGTTAGAGTTAACATTAATACGAGGAAAATTGTATGAGAATTTTTATCCCTTTCTCTTTCTCGTTATTTTTTTGTTTTTTTTTCTTTCTTCTTTCTTCTTTCTTTCTCAACAATCTTCTTTTTCGTGACTTAATCGTCATAGCTCGGCAATTAAGTCGCGCGTATTACCTGCGAAAACATTGAAAAGAAGAAATGCTAAAGTTTATAACAGCTTGAACGAGAGCGGTCGGAGTCGTCGAGAGAGAAAGAGATAGAGGTGGGAAGCATAGTTTGAAAATTGGGCTACCTTAATTGGAGATAGCGAACGAAAGTCTTTTTGGAGTTGCTGACGAGAAGAAAGGGAAATGAAAGAAAACAAGAAAAAAAGGAAAGTCGTTGGTCTTTTTGCTGAAGTGAAAACCTCACTTTTTTTCCATATTCACGCGATCGGGGCGTGAATTCCGCGTATTTAAGTGTCCGCCACGGCGTGGCACTTTTCTGACGTGTTACTGCCACTGTTGCTGCTACTATTGCTACTTTCCACAGTGGTGGTTGCAACAGGGTAACGATCCCTTTGTGTTTCTCGACGGGAGGCGAGCGCGCGACTTTGGCTGAATGGAAAACGTCCATTCAGCCAACGACAACGATGGTTTGCGCCCTGAATATATTGCACCGATTGCGAGGGGAAGATAAGTGTGTATAGCTAAGAAGAAGAAAAGAAAGAAAGAATGAAAGAGAGAGAGAAAGAGAGAGAGAGAGAGAGAGAGAAAAGAGACCAAGGTCTGCCGTTTCCTCAGTTTCCGAAGTCGAACGAACGAAGAAGTCTTCTTTTCTTTTCTTCGATAAGAGAAAGAGAGAAGAGAAGAAAAGACGCTTAACACGCTTCACGGACTATATAGTGAGGCAATGGAATTATATATTTGTATGCAAGAAAGAGAGAGAAGAAAAGAGAGAAAGACAGGAAAAGAGAGAGAGAGAGAGAGAGAGAGAGAGAAAGAGAAAGTTAAACTCTACCCCTCAAACTACCCCTCGTTTTATATATTACTTCATTCAGTGTAGGTAATTCGTAGGCGTAATAAAAGTTGATAAAGATTCTTTCTCTCTCTCTCTCTCTCTCTCTCTCTCTCTCTCTCTCTCTCTCTTTTTCTCTCTCTTTGTTTCTCTATCACTCACATTCATCATGTTTTACCCTTTTCATTAACTTTTGTTAAGCGCGAGACAAACCATGCCCCATATCCGTAAGTATATTAAATATAATATAAAAGGTTAAGACGGTAAAAGCCACGAAGCATACTTGATTCAATCAAGGAATTATCATTGGGATTCTTTGAAACGATTCGTTTGAAATTCAAGACACAACATTCATCGAGCGAATGGAAAGACGAGGAACCATTTTATCGTTCGTTGGCTTGCAATTTCTCATGATATAACGTCATTCTTCTTCCTCATTCGTTTCTTTTCTCCATCTTTTCTTTTCTTTTCTTTTTTTTTTTTCTTTTCTTTATTTACGCCATAGCGGAAATTCAGCTCGATGCATTTACATACATCGAAGCGCAACGGCAACGTTGAGCTTGCCATCGAACAGGCAAACGACCGACCAAACCAGATTCTCATCTTCGAACTTGCGAAAGCGTTGTCCGACGATCAACCTGATGATACTCGCGATCGGTCTCTCCCAGCTCGAAATCTTTATCGCTTCTTGATTTAATCGAAGTAGCCTCTCTTCTTCTCGTCGTCGCCGTCAACGTCGTTGTCGTCGTTGTTGTCGTCGTCATCGTCGTCACCGCATTTCCGCTTTAATACTTTAATCGCGAAGGATATATCCCCAAGAACGACGACGTTAAAGAATTGTCGCCAACTCGCTCCACAAGAATCAAAACAAGACCTTCTTCTTCTACTCCTCCTCCTCCTCCTCCTCCTCCACCTCCTTCTCCTCCTCCTCCTCCTTCTCTCTTTTCTTTTTTACATTCGAGACCATTGTGTTTATTTTTTTCTATCCTTCTTTTTTACGAAAAGTTCATTAACGCTCACGTAAGCCGCTTATTCGGGTTGATAGATAAATACTTACAGAGACTGCTTAAGCCCACAAACGCGTTAAGAGTTAATAGATGCGTTCCTCGTCGTCATCGTCGTCTTCGTCGTCGTAGGAACTTTCCTAGTAGGAATATATTCGCAAAGAAGGAGAAAGAGAGATAGAGAGTAAATAAACGTCTCTCGAGTGGCTCTATTAATAGGATACCGAGCTTATAAGCCGGAACATTCTTTTCCAAGACCAGATACCAGTGCTGAGATATCAGCCGAGCGTCATTTCCAAAGCTAGAGAGAACGACGCCAATCCAGAAGCCGATCTTACTTTGAGATAATAACAAGGAGATCGCCCTGTGGCGTCCTACGCCATTCTTAAAACTCATCCTTTTTATATATTCGAGATAGACTAACAACCACCAGAGACTCTTGAGAATATCTTTTCTCTGACCTATAATCGATAATTTTATGAGATTTTTTTTCTTTTGTTTTTTCTTTTTTCTCCAGCTAAAGGTAAATATTAATCGAACGATTTTTCCTTCTTACTCGATCCAGGTGGTCTCACGCAGCGTTTCTCTCTTACGCTTTTTATCTTATGATCGTGGCAATCGCAATTTCTTTCGTCGATTATTACACTCGTTTTTTCCGAGATAATGACCCGACTCATTTGATATCGATGAATTATCGTAGCAATTAACGTAACGTATGCTTTCAAAATGTATTGTTGTATCAAAAAATAAGATGGATAGCTATGTATTATTTAAAAAATGACGAGGAACCGTATCAAGTTTATCTTATCGTAGGAAAGTAATTAACTTGACGTCGAAGGACAGCTTGCAAAGTATAGATAAATAGCATTATATGAAGGAACGTGTGAAAACGATATAAATACATTTAACGCGATATTTCGCATGTGCGCCATTTGCGAATAATTTATTAAGTATCGCATTTAAGTGCATCCTTCCGGAAGCAGCTGTACGATTCGATGGGATAAGAATGTCGATATATAAAAAAAAAAAAAAAAAGTGATAGGACGTTGTTAGTATCCCGATCTTTTCTCATTTTTTTTATTTGTCTTCGCAGTTACGTCTTTCTGCAGCAATGATGTAAATTCAGTATAAACAATTTGTTAAGCTCTAAAACAGAAACTTTTGAAGTTTGATACAGTCGCACGAAGGACTGATTAAGCGTTTGCTTATTTAGAAATCGAAAGAGAAATGACCGTTAATTTAGGTCTATGAGACAAACAGTACATAGTTAACGAACGTCTATTAATAGAGGTGGCTGTACATGCCAGAAAGCGGGCGACCCTCTTTTAGAAACCAGAGCTTTGCTGCTGTTACTGCTGTTGCTACTGCTGCCTGGAGCGTCGGCGTCCACATATTTGCACGTATTTCGCAAACGGATGGCTATTTAACCGAGCTAGTAATTGCATAGGTACGCCGGGCGAAATAATGAAAATCTATTAGTCGCTTTTCCATTTAATGCGCTATTCCTTTGCTAAGCTTTAAACGTGCTAATCCATTCACTGCTCATAAAGGGTGTAAATTTCTAAAAAGAGACGATAAACTCAAACAACGTTTCTCGATGTCAATATGGTAATGTTTTCCATGGGTTTGCATAACTTTTATAAGAAAATATGGGAAATCGAAATAAAAAAAGAAGTTCGGTCTGTTCGATAATAGTTCGATTATATGGACATGTGAGTGACAACTTGTATTCTGGTTAATAAAGAATGTTGTGTTACTCGTTCGATTATTCTGGTAAAAAGAGCGAGAGGGAGAGAAAGCGAGAGGGAAAGAGAGAGAAAGCGAGAGAGAGAGAAAGAAAGAGAGAGAAAGAGGGAGAGGAAAAAACAAGTTTAAATTAATATAAATTGAGTTATGTTAAAATGAAATAAATTTTCAATCCATACTTTTTTAATGGATACATTATAAAAAGGAATACCTATTACATTTAAATGTAATAAAAAAGACAAAGAGCAACGATTAAGAAAAAAATATATATATGTATGTATAATATATATATATATATATATATATATATATATATATATATATAAAGTTGAGTTGAAAAAAGATAAAGAAGAAAAGGATTCTCCTCAGAGAGGAGGACACCACCGTGGATAGAATCGAGAATCGGGAGAGAGAAAGGGGGAGAGAGGGAGAGAGAGAGAGAGAGAAAGAGAGAATCGAGATGCGTCTCTCTTGGTTGGCTTGGCGGCCGGTCGGTCGGTCGGTCGGGGTCGCTGACTCGAACGGTCGCCGATCCGTCAGTCGATTACTCCGGGGATCTTACGTGAACATGGAAACAGGTTCTTGGAATCCGGTTCTCGATTCTACATACGACTCTAATCAACGCGGCTAGATTGCTGCATCGTATACGCGGCGCACCGACTCGCAACGCGCGTATACATTCGGACGACGCTCGTTGCTCGTATGCGTCGTTTCTTCTTCTTCTTCTCCTACGTTCTCGTCGTCGTCGTCTTCGTCGTCCCTACGGTATATCCTTAGCTCTCACTCTTTTCTTCGTCTAATTCGACGACGTCCATTTTTATTCCTCCTGCTTTTAAAATACCGATCGCGAATTGGTAGAAAAAAATCGACGGATGTGTAACACAAATCTTTCCGTTCCATTCAATGCACTTAATTTGTTCAATAAAGAACAACTTTACTTACCGAAGAACGTTTTGATTAATAAAAAAAAAAAAAAAGAAAAAAAGAGAGAGAAAAAAACATTGTCCAGTGATTAGTTCGAAAAGATCGAACTCCTCCTTGTGACTGTCTCTAACAATCTCAGCTGGAATAGAAAGGCGGATCTGCTTGGATTTTATGCGACGTCGTTCTTGGAGCAGTAGCTGCCAATTATCGTTAATTGAGACCCCGAAATGCAAGGATCTTCGAGGCAGCTGCTTCTGATGTCGATGATATTGCTGATTACCATTGCTATTAACTATATAAAAATGATATTCCTTCAGAGCCTTCCGTTGAAAATTGTCTTCTTTGATCTTGGAGTCTTTTGTTTCGTTTATTTATTTTCTTTGTTTTTCCTTTTTTCAAATCTTCGTTTATAGAGATCATCTTGTGTGGCCTCACTAAACTCGAAATCAAACAACTAATTCAAAATATCTTTTCATTATTTTCTTCAGAGATATTCTCCACTTCTCTTTGCTTGATTCGTTCGTCTACAATCATGGCTTGATATCCCTTGTGACGTCGTAATCGAGACGTAGCGATTATGACTCCATAAAGCGCCTATACCGGTCTAGGTTTACGGTCTCTGAAGCACGCCGCTAAACGAGGGCGCAATACTGCTTCAAAAAAAGAGTAACGCACGGCTTATCGGTGTCAATGAGATGCGTAGTATATCAGGGTCCTATACAAGGTCGTCCACTTGTTCAAGAAAATTATCTATCTCGATCCAATGTCTTCTGATTCTATACCGGTAATCGATAATTTCTAAATATTATATATTTAACTACGTAGAATATGTGTCTGTATGTGTAAGAAGCAATAATAGAATTTTATATTTCAATTTTTAACAAATTTTATCCTTAAAAATTTTTGACATTTTGGTTTAGTTTTTTTTATAAAAAGTTATCAGTATTTGAATTGAAAAAAAAAATTATTGTTGTTTCTTATATAATGATTATATATATATATATATATATATATATATATATATATATATATATACATACTAAAGATTAATGTAAATTATTTTCTTTCATTCTATACGTAAGATATTATTATAGCTGTGGAAATACTAACGATCGCAAGACATCTTGTTACCCAGCCTTCATGCTGTACCAATGAAGACATCATTCTCGACGATAGTGTGGAATCCGAGCAGGGATTTTCTTTCCTGCGTACTTGCATTCCGGAAGTGCTACTAACGCGAGGTCATTCTCAGTCCCCTCTTTTCTATCGTCTCCGTGTGGGAAAACACGATTTATATAGGGATCTTTAGATACGTATATGTGTGTGTATGTGTGTATGTGTGTATGCGTGTATGTAATTCGAAAGAAATCATGTTGTTGAGAGAAGCACGGGCATAGTAGTTGTAGATCAATGAAAATAAACGCCAGAAGTGAAACGCCAGAAAGGAATTGTAATACGATAGCCCGTCTTGGAAGTCGCAAAAATATGAGCCACCTGCCCGTTGTAAGCTTTCATAAACGATCGTCGTTCGTCAAGAAAGAAAGAGAGAGAAATTGGCTCGATTTAATATGTCAGGTTCTACCATATGTATATGCGTATAAAATTATGAAGATTTTGTCGTACGATCAGCCTCAGTGAAGAAAGAAGAGTAATTAATTTTCATTAATTATTTACTACGAAGCAAAAGAAAGAAACAGAAAGAGAAAATTTATTATCGTTATTTTTATATCCATATTTTCACTAAAGATCAACGACTACCGTGAACAAGATTAATAAATAATTCATTGAACATGATACTTTAGAAAAAAACAAGAATCACAAATGCATGTCACATGAAATTTCGGTAGAAATTAATTTATTGTTATTATTAATATATGCTGATAATAATAAAAGTAGTAACGTTCGACCGACTTTTAAATGTCCTTGTATTAAATTTCGTATCGATAAATTATCTCGTAACTTTTGTCAGTTCGTAGCAATAAAGCGTAAAATTTGAAGAGACTCGTGCTTACGAAGATCAGTTATTTCTTCTGACATATATTTTCTACGATAAAAATATTTCTCGTACTAACAGCAGATACACACGTGTAAGACTTATGTTGGCAAACCTGTCAATGTCATCGTACGGATATACTTATCTTTTCTGGTATCTTCTTATCATCTTTCGTCGCGTGTTTTACGAAGAAAAATATGAATTATTAGAAATTCGGAAGCAATAGGTTCGAGCCCGTTATGATAAATAAACGAAGCGTAAGATTATTCGAAACTCGTTATGAGTGTTGTTCTCCATTACAATTCATTTCTGAACGCAATAGGGCATCGAACACATTCACTAATAAAAAATAAACAGTGTTTTCTTTTTTTATGTTAGAACAACAACTGCAGGAAAAATAATTAAGAAGCGTATAAGCACGGCAAACTTTACGAAGTGTAACGACCAACTTCGTTAGTTTCATAGCGCGTACCTTTTTACACGATCGATACGATAAAAGGAATCCTATCCTTTTTTGATATACACGTAGAAAATGCGTCCAAACGATTTCACGTATTCAGTCTTTAGGAGAGGCAGGAGGCCAGGATCGCAACACGTTACATCGAATTTGGTATCAATTAAGAAGCACAGGATCACCTAACTCGTTCATATATAGGAAAGTTATTCGTAGATCGTAGAATCGAAGCTAAATTGTCGTTCGTCGTGTCTCTGCTCCGTATTTCCTAGTTTCGTTTTGCTTCGAAAGAACTCTTAAAGGTAAAGTGGATTAGTACTGTTTTAGGAAAGGGGGAGGTAGAATATGTACATATGTTAGAATTAGAAATTAAGTTGATCTTTTAATAATTATTACCAATTATATTTGTTAACAAGAAAAAGAGTACCGTTATTAATGATTAACTATTGATTAATAAATAACGTTTATAATAAACGTTATAATAAATATATGTCAATGATTATTGGATGCAGTTTACTAAATTTAATAATTTAATTGAACGGCAACCGGTAATTTATGCATATATATATATATATATATATATATATATATCAACAAAGTGAACCGGATTGTATTTAAAATACATCGATAACACTTCTTTCGTGTAGAACGAATAATCGATGAGGAAAACGTAATAAAGAAGCGATCGATCTCGAGGAATGGGAGTAACTCTCTTAGGAACTCTCGTGAATTGCTTGAAGTAAGGAAACAAGAGATAAGACAAGAAAAAGAAAGAGAGAGAGAGAGAGAGAGAGAGAGAGAGAGAGAGAGAGTAAGAGAGAGAGGGAGAAAGAGACGGTCTTTGATATAAGAGTAGAGTAAGTTTTACTCTGCTGTCGGAACACTCGAGCGAGCACGTGCAATGCGCGAAGCCAATCGTCATGGCGCAAAGCCGTACGCTGAGAAAGAACGAAAGAAAGAAAGAGAAAGAGAGAGAATCATGGACATACATACGAAGGCGGACAACAACAGGCGTTAGCGGTGCATCGAGGATGTTAGGTCCATGAGGGCAAAGTCAACGAGAGAGAGAGAGAGAAAGAGAGATAGAGAGAGATAGAGAGAGAGAGAGAGAGAGAGAGAGAGAGAAAGAAAGAGAGGTGAGTGCTCGAGCGTGCGCCATCTCTGTCAGACAAAGCGGGAAAGAAAAGATAAGAAGATAGCTTGTGAGAAGCCGGTGGGAAAGAAGAAAGCCGAGGAGGAGAGCGGATCGAAGATGTAAGGAGGCCCGTGCATCACCTGTGTCGGGCCACGGCCCACGGCTATCGCCGTTGGCGTGGCAGCGTAGCATGCCGCGCGCGATGCACGCTCGAGAAGAGAAAGAGAGAGAGAGAGAGAGAGAGAGAAAGAAAGAAGCTGCGTGTGCGACAAGCAAGACCCCAGGAGGTAGTATCGGCAACCACCACTACTACACCACCACCACCATCACCATCAGCACATGAACGCGACGCACTCGAAAAGAGAGATAAACGTTGATCCGTCGAGTAAGAAAGAAAGAGATATATATATATATATATATATATATATATATATACAGAGAGAGAGAGAGAGAGAGAGAGAGTGAGAGAGAGGGGCTTCTGGAAGGAGCTGCCCTCCAGCGCTCGTCCGACGGCATTCCTTCCGTCGAGCGACTTGCCTCTTCGTTCTTCATATTGCTTCCTCTCTCTTCCTCTTTTTCCCCTCCTCCTTCTCTTTCTCATCCTCCTACACTTTATTCCTTTCAATCGGCCCGCTCCCAATTTCAGACTAGAAAGAGGTCTAAACACCCGACTTTGTCACCTGCCGGCACTTTGGACTCTCTACCCTCTCCTTCCCTTCTTCTTTACTCCTTTACTGATATATTTGTTATTGTTGTTGTTGTTGTTGTTGTTTTCTTTTTCTCGTTTATTTCTCTTTTTTTTTTGTTTTGTTTTTCTTTTTTCTTTTATTTATTTCTTTTTTCTGTATCGGCGGTACTTGCATAAAAGATCGAAATTATCGACTTCCCGAAGGTCGCGTCTTCGTCAGGACTTTCTTCTTCTTCTCTTATACCTCGTCGATGTTTCGTTAATTGGATATTCGCCGAGTTAAATTTCCAGCGCGACGATAGGATCGCCGGGGGTATAAATTACGGAAAAACAAATATACGTTAGTATCCGTGGCTCATATATATGTACTTACTTATATATGTATATATATATATATATATATATATATATATATATACACATACGCTCGATATAAGAGCGTTATTTATCCCGATGATCGGCGAAATACCGGTTCCCCGAGGAAAGAGTTAGAGAAAGAGAGAGAGAGAGAGAGAGAGAGAGAGAGACGGAGAGGGAGAGAGAGAAAGAGAATACACAGGACTAACGTATAATAATTAACGTACGATAGTAATAACGATAATTCGAGATCCCGCGCGGCATTCCTCGCGCGCTACCGGACAAGTCCTTGCGTTCGAGCAAGCGAGAGCTTCATTCATCGATCTCTCGAAAGTCCGGAGCTTCTCGAAGTAAAGCCGCTCGAGTTATTTGAGAGTAGCAACAGCTCTGTATACTCGCGACGCAGCTTTCGATTCAGAATTATCTAATCGCAAACGGCATACCCAAGCTACCGCGATTCTCCTTCCTTACACGTATCCGATCAAGAGAGGGAGAGAAAGAGAAAGAGAAAGAGAAAGAGAAAGAGAAAGAGAAAGAAAGAGAGAAAGAAAGAGAGAGAGAGGAAGAGTCTCGTTTCCCCAGCCATTTTTACTCGCGGCAAATAATAAATTATCGGCCGGCCGTGCGTAATCGGTCCCGGAATATAATCTCGCGTATGGACAACCGTATCGCGCTGCGGTAGCCGCGGAGGCTCCCTCTTAGCCTACAATCTGTCTTACATATTCATTATGGCTGGAGGGTGAGCAGGTATTATCTTAGATGGTCGGTTTGGAACAACGTATAGCTTGTAATTTTCAGGGGGCCTCCTTCGACTTGGCCTTCTTGCCCTTTCCATTCCTCCCTTCTTCCCCTCTTTCTTCTTCTCCCTCTCCTTTGCTTCCCTCTTCCGTTCTCTTCTCTACGCGTTCTAAGTTCTCCTCCCTTTTCTTAAAGTGATACACTCCCTATTCTCTCTCTCTTTCTCTCTCTCTATCTCTGTTTCTTTCTCTTCTTTCAGTATCCTCGTTCAACGTCTCACAGTTTACCGGCTTCTCCAACGTAATGACAGATCCTTAGGCGGATATGTACGTTGCACTATGCCAGAGAAAGACAAAGAGAGTTCTCTGTTTCTTTCTCTTTTACTTTTCTTTTTTTTTTTTTTTAGAAGGAGAGTAGACGCATAGAATGCGTACGTGCACGCCACCACCTGATAATATCGCGAGCTGGCCGTAATTGCCGCTCTCCTTCTCTCTCTCTCTCTCTCTCTCTCTCTCTCTCTCTCTCTCTCTTTCTCTCTCTCTCTCCGGCATCACAAAGACTTGGGTGACGATTCTGGAATTCATGGAACTCCGAGCGGCGCCTTCTCCGGCGAACAATCGACATTCATCCTTCCTTAGCGATCCGTTCGTTTCTCTCGTCTTCCTTACTCGTCTTCTCCTTCTTCTTCCTCCTCAGGCACAACCAACCAGAGAAGAGATTCTCTTCGTAACAGCAAGATTTTCTTGATAAATCTTGTAGAATTGATGAAAAAAGTAATCATTGATAGATTTCAAACAATGCACCAGCTGTATAATCTCGTAAAGTGAGAAAACTCGAGTTCGATCGAGTCACGATCGTTAAAAGTTCGAGCGAAAACTTAATTAACTTAGATTACTCCTAATTTTTCTCCATCAAGTGACCCATTTTAATTAGTAAATAAAACAATTATCAAAGCACACAATAAACCACTCAAGAAAGACAGATCTCCTAATTATTTAATTAACACATTTTATAAAACCACATCGTAGATTTTATTTGTGAAAGTGCAACGCCACTGTCGCGACAAAAAAAATTAAACTAATAGATTTTTAATTAGTCGGCGTTGAAATTCATAAGCATGCATCGATCGATCGATTGATTGATCTTTCATGAAAATGCAATTTCCTTATGGAAATTAACTTTCTTTTCTATAATTTCAATTGATAAACGAACGTCGAACGTCTTGCGATAAGATCACGATTCTATTCTATCTCTATCTTTTTTATTTTGTTTTCAGATACTAGAAACAGTAACAGCAACAGCGGCAAATATATATTCGAAAATATTGCTCTCGATTTTACGCTTGGTAACCACCGTTCTCGTTTCGACTTTATCTAACGTCGTCGACGTCTTTTAGCATAGGTAACGCATGACGTCTCATTGACGCAGTTCCTTGCGATAGTGTATTATCTCCGCGTACGAAATCCGGCGGAAAAACAGGTGTCTGCTTTAAGGAAAGAACGAGTGTTACACGTTGATAAATAAAAACGTTGACGATAAGAAAATCCGAATTCTCAAGATAGATGAATAAAATGTCGATTTTAAAGTGTTATGCCTGGCGGAAGAGGTAACTCATACTATGTATTTTTATATATCCGTTTCCTACCAAATCTATATCAAATAAATTAATTAGAGATACTATAATCGACATAATATCTTTAATGATTTTTCAAATGTTTTACATTAGTTACTAATCTCATTACGCGTAATATACGATTCCGTAAATAGATTTGATATAAACATTGTAAACGATATCCACGATGAAATCCTATCAATGTATATTAATACTTCTTTGGTAATTATTATTTATAATAACGAGAAGTAAGATCTCGAAACGAAAGGCATTTGGTGGACATATCGTTTTATGCAAAACTTGCTCGGTGGCAGCCAACGTGCCAACTAAAGTGAAACGTCGCGGACTCGATGACGCGTGCAAACGACCGAGTGATTCGCTTTCTAATTACCGACATTAATCCGACGGCAAGCGCTGCTCGACGGGTGCAACTGCAGTTACTTTCGGTCTCACTCTCCTCTCTCTCTCTCTCTCTCTCTCTCTCTCTCTCTCTCTTTATTTTTCTTTTCTCTTTCGTTTCATACATACATGCATATATACATACGCGTATTCATAATGCTCGCATTGCATATTTATCAAAGCTGCCAATTTCCCGAGCTCGAATATCTCCACGCGTATGCAGCACGTATCGTTTCCCTGCCCTCCAACGTATGTATGCACAAACGGGCTCATGCCCGTTAATAATCCACCATCAGGAAACGCTTGACGCAAGCACGAAGAGAAAAGAACGATAGTAACGTTGAGATAAACAACGATTTTCCGTTCCAGATAAAGTCAGTTATTTTTTATTCTTAATTATCCCATCGTTCATTCTTCCTTCCGTATTAAATAATTGAACAGAGAGAGAAAGAGAGAGAGAGAGAGAGAGAGAGAGAGAGAGAGAGAGAGAGAGAGAGAGTATATATACCTATTGATAGTACAGGAATAAAATATAAAAAAAAAGAAAAATAAATACTTGTATTAGAAAAATTGGAAAATTACGTTTCGAGGCATGTTAGTCTTTTTCGTCGACATCTGGATTGGCAAAGAGAGCTCGAGTGGCGCGTGCGTTCTTCGAAGACGATGCGGGCGACCGCACAAAGTCCTCCCTGGTAGCTTCGTAGAGGAGTATAGTTGTCGCTCGGTTGGCGCGCCGCGGCAGTGGAAGTGCACCGGCAACAATAATCAATGGAGTTGCTGCATTGGGGTGTGGCGCGCAGTACCGGCGCCTCCTTGCTGTCCGACGTACTTCGATCGTACCCCCTTACGAACCTGTTTGCTCCCTCCCTTACCTCTAACTCTTCAGTCTCCTCTCCTCTCCTTTCCTCATATTCCCGGTCTTTCTCTCTCTCTCTCTATCTCTCTCTATCTTTCTGTCTTCCTCCTTCCTTCCGTCCCTCTTTCTCTCTTTCTCTCTCTCTCTCTCTCTCTCTCTCTCCCTCTTACTACCTTTGAGCTCCGGTCTATCGTAGTTATCGACGATCCGTCTTACGTTTCTCCTGCTTCGCCTACTTTGAACGCATCGATCGTCTTCGAAAGTCTTTCGTTCAACCAACAAACATTATTTTAATTATATTGTTAGAACAATGTTTATATATGCATGTGTGCTTAAATAACAAAATGAGAAATATAATAGTCAATAAGTCGTGATATTGTTCATGAATGTTTTACTTTACGTAGGTGTTTTCACTTGAGATTTTTAGATGTTAATAAAACGTATTATTGTCGTTTGAGAATAGAAAGGGTCGATGGGAAAAGTTCAGAATTCAAAAATAGAAATCGGAAGCGTCGCTGAAAGTTAAATCCGTCTGGAAGAATTCCGGTGGCTTCAGAGAGCTAAGACTGGTTTGAGAGATCGGTCCAAAGCGTGGGAGGGTGGGTAGACGGTTTAGCACGAGCACGGTGCATTGCAGGTGCCGCAGGTGCGCGCCACCGACTTCGGAACCGACGAAAGAAGTGCCGTTGCGCTGGTCAGCGTTGACACGCCCGGTTGTTCCAACTTCCGGCACCAATGTCAACAATTTTTATTTTTATTTCCAAGTAATTCTTTTTCTATTAATTTGAAAAATAATGAAATTATTGCTAATGTATAAATTAAATATCTTTCAAATTTTCTTCTAAAAAAAATATCATACTCGAGTTGAATATTGTTGTTTTCAAGTTCTTAGTATTCTTAAAAATAAATAAACAAAAGAAAAGTAATTTTAGACTGGATACAACACTAGTTGCGTATTTCATTTTACGTCAGATACATTGATAAATGGTTCTCGTAGATCGGGCAATGTTTCATAAGATCTGTTAAGAGTACCGTCTCCATCTCGACCATGGCGATGACAAATTAGTAATGTCCGTAGGTTAGATCTATGCCGAGGGAGAGCCGATGGTGACGGAGATAACGTTACGCTGGTTAAAGCTGTCGCGCTTACGTTTATTCCTACTTCCGGTATACGACCATGCGAAATTGCTTCCTTTTCCAAAGCTATACATTCGAACGAGTAGAACTATCCTCGTCATATCTCTGACATAAAGAAATAAACTTTCTATTACTTAGAAAGTATTTATAATTTTTGTATACTCGATAATATCTATTATTTTATTACCAAAGTCACTAAGAAGTTAATCGTTCGAATACGAACTGCCGTAAACGTTTTAAAGCAGCACTGTCATCCCACGACAGCCGGTCCTTATAGTTCATTCAGTATCGTGTTCCATTCAATACTAGCAACCAGGAACCGCCTGACTAGTAGCTGCTGACTACGCCTTTCAAGGATCGGTCACGTCCATACTGAATTAGATACTGCGGATTTGCTCTCAATCGGCTTTCAAGATGTACGAGCTATGTTCTCGATATCAAAGGATGTCTGATACTGATGGTATACGATAATGGTAAAAAAGGTTACATAGATAATATTTTAATTTTCAATCATTTTAATTACGGCATACATTGATTATGTATACTAACATAGCATTGATTTTTTAGAACAATGAACACATATCATCGAAATAAAAATCGGAACGAACGGAAGAACAAAATAAAGTATCTCTCTCACTTTCTCTCGTAAAGGAAGAAGTAAGCGAATACGTTTTATCTCTGCAATTCAAAGAGGGGTACCGAAGTCCCGACGGAATATCGAGTTAGAATTCAGAGCGTGTTCCGTTCCCACGTAGAGACCTCCAGGGAGTTTTTCCAATTCACGATGAGTCGCTAACCTAAATGTTCGTTGGCCTGAGCTTTCGGATTGTACCGGCTGAAGGCATTATGCCATACCGCATTGTGCATTCATTGTACCGTCGAATAAAGAACATTTTTAGATACCACTTAGGCTTTCCTCGTCACGGGGTGACACGCAAGCACGACTCATCCTCATCCCTAACCAAGAAAAAACTGTAAGGTACCGTCGTTCATTGTTCGTGAGATGCTTTTAGTTCGTGCATTGTTCCCAGCTAAATTCGATCCCAAAAAAAAAAAAAAAGAAGAAGAAGAAGAAGAAGAAAAAGAAATCGTGGCAAAATTCGGTTTATTACGCTTTGCTTTAATATTACAAAAAGGTGTATCGAACGAATAAACAAAAAATCTTTGCAAAATGTTGAAGTGGTTCCAACGTAGAAATCAGTCAAGCGTAACTCACAATGTACGTTCCAATTCGTCCATGAGATCGATTAGAATCTTAAACAATGATAGACATCAAAGAGGTATGAATAATTTATAAGAAAGGTTATGGTTCAATTAGTAGATCGAAACGCCGTTGTAGGTAGTCATACGCGGGCGTTCCCTATTGTAATGGTAATATAGTGGACAGCTACGAGACAAACAATGTATTCTTGTTATTGCAATTAGTCGTCGTGTTACATTAAACGCGTTATCTTATATCTTTCATAATCTCTAAATTCTTGTGATATTTAGCGAAAGTTGATATCAGAGTCTCTATTGTAAAGACAAATGAAACGAAATAATTGATTATAGTCTAAGATTCTTATTGTTTCCGATGTCAGCGAATCTGTACTTAAAGGAGTATAGCAAGAAGAGAAGGAAACGTTTCGATGTATATTTCATGACATCGTAAAAGTCCATATCGTGTTCGATCTTGTCCTACCTGAAGACAACGGTACAAAGCGAGTAGTTGCCATTCCCCTAAACGCGAAAAGGAGAAAAGGCAGCGATGCGGCAACGAAGCGAATTATCCAAGTTGCCTCGAGGTAAAACTTCGTTTAGCATCGCATCGGGGTGAAACAAACCGGTCGCGTGCGTGTTAGCTGCGTGCGACGAACGGGCCAGAGGGTCAATCTCCTCTCTTCTTTCTTTCTCTTCTTCTTCTTCTTCTTTCTCTTCTTCTTCTTTCTCTTCGTCTTCTTCTTCTTTCTCTTCTTCTTCTTCTTCTTCTTTCTCTTCTTCTTCTTTCTCTTCTTTTTCTTCTTCCTCCTCTTCCTCCTTCTCTTCTTCTTCTTTCTCTTCTTTTTCTTCTTCCTCCTCTTCCACCTTCTCTTCTTCTCTCTCTCTCTCTCTCTCTCTTTTGCATTTTCTAAGCATCTTTCTCATCCTTTTAACCTTCTTCATTTATTTTCTTTCTTTTCGTTATCTTGGAATATCTTACAGCGTTATTTTATTTAGAAATAATTTGTGAATACCCAAGTACGTATTTCAATCATTTACGTAGATATTACGTAGGAAATGAACGTAAGACTTTATTAGAAAGAAATTCGCATTAATTTTATGGAAAAGTGTTTTTCTATGGACTTGATTAATTTTTGGACATGTTGTAATTCTCGTTATTCTGAACAGATATCTTAATATCTTAAATAACTTGTTTTTATAATCTGTTTTCGCCCTACAAGTCTTGGAAGGTTCAGATTTAATATATACATAGACAAATACATACACACACTGTAAACCAATATATAAACTGTAATATCAATGAATATATGTTAAGCTGATACATACATTTATACATACGCGAGCATATTGAACTGAGTGTCACATAGATATGTTATCGAGTCGAAAAGCTTATACATTGAAATGTTAAATTTGAACCTTCCAAAGCTCGTACTACAAAAACCATAGTTCCTTAGATCAAGTTATTCTCATTGAGAGATTAATCCAGAATTATGAGAATTAAATGTATCCAAAAATTAGGCAAATTCGTGGAAAAAAACTCTCATAAGAATTTTATTCCTTCTAATTGTAGATTGATCGTTTGATACATCGGACATCAAAAATTGTTTTATTGTATTCAGATCGCAAGATTACAAAAGGAATACGATGCCTATTCAAGCATTCTTCTTCATTAGCATCGTTTTACCGTTCCTATTCAGAGAAAGAAAGAGAAAGAGAGAGAGAGAGAGAGAGAGAGAGAGAGAGAGAGAGAGAAAGAGAAAGGCCAGTCGATCACTCTCGAATAGGCAGCTTCGTTCAGATACTTTATCTTCTTAGAAGCAGAAGTTGGTGAGCCATTGTGATGCCATGGAAGAACGGCGATGGAACGCAAGCGAATCGAATTACATGCGAGCGGTTCGTTCGTTCGATCGTTGGTACGGATGCCGGATACGTTCGAATCGTTTCGTTGGAGTTTGCGATGCATCTTTAAACTTTTTTCTTCTTAGATTTTTATCTTTAAACGATAATTATTTATAAGATTTATTGTACAATCGGTCCAACTAGTCAGAGAGAACAATTTATATTCTCTTTCCTTTTTCTTATAAGATTCTAACGAATGTTAACACGATAAGTCTTTACAAAATATTTTTATGTCTTCGATCGTTCATGTAAATTTTAATATTTGATGCAAATATCGAAGGAATTACCGTAAAATGTTAACGTTATAATAACGGTCGTAACAACAGCAAGAAGTCGTAATTTAAATTGAGTTTCTCGCTTGTCCGCCCATAATAGCTCTATTGCACGCTACTTGAACGAGAAAGGGATAGAAAGAGAGAAAAAGAGAATGCTTCAAGAGAGCGGAATATCAAAATAAAAAAGTACGATGAAACGATGAAGTACGAGCGAATGCGTGTATGAGACAGAGAGAGAGAGAGAGAGAGAGAGAGAGAGAGAGAGAGAGAGAGAGAGAGAGAGAGAGAAAGAGGGAGTGAGAGAGAGAGAGAGATAAAAAGAAAGGGAGAGTGTCGAGTGGGTGGGTGGGTGTGAGATGTATCCGTGGCTATGTCGAGGGTGCGTTGATCTAATTGATGATCGAGCTGGGGACAGAGCCAGGATATGACGCGAATCCATTGTGGCCCACATTATTATAATGCATATTATATACGTATCCTCTAGACCTCGAGCACCGATACCAACGTGACCATCAACACCGTATCGGAGCAGCAGAGAGTGTGTGTGTGTGAGAGAGAGAGAGAGAAAGAGAGAGAGAGAGAGAGATACGAGAGAGAAAGGAACCGAAGATTAGAAAGAGATGGAGAGACGGGCCCGTCCATGTAACAATCCACCGACATTGTTCGACCAGCCAGTTAGGGACAACGGTTAGCAAGAGACAGACACTTTGTTGTAAATGTGTATAATATTGGAATCATTATTTTCTCGCAACAATTACTATTTGATGTAAAAGAACGCGTAGAATCGTGAGTGAGCTCAATGTGTATGTTATTATATATATGTTATTATATATATAGTTATCGGTTAATCTCTAATATATAATTTGTATTAGATATATTTATATAGAAATATGAAATGAAGTTTTTAAATTCGTAATAGAAGTAAAATGTGTTCGCGATAGTCATCTAATTGCTCGAAATATTTCCAACGTTTGGAAGATAAGGGCTTCCGAAGTTGACGATTGGTGGGACGAATCGTTAGAAGAGAGAGACTTGTATCGTCGGTAAGTCGTGCATGCCGTAAAAGCGCGTAAAGTGAAATTGATGCGCAACCGCTCGAAAACGGAATCGGTGGAAGGGGTAAAGTCGACGGCGTGCAAAAGTCTTGCAGCGACGGCTTTCCGGTGAAACCACCACCGGGTGTATTACCTCGCCGAGTTGCTGCCACTTTGAAACTTCTAATGAAGAAAATCCTCGAGACGCTCGAAATGTAGGAACCGCGATATAGAATTATTAAAGCGAGAAGCCCTACGAGTACCTCCTCCTTTTCCTCCTTCTTCTTCTCTTCCTTCTCCCCTTTCTCCTCCTTTCACCTTCTATCTTCGCTACTCGCCATTTCATCCCCATGCAAGACTCGTCAACCTCCCCTTTCGATCTCCGATCCTCGTGACTATCCTCTTCTCTCATTCCCCGTCCCGTTAAAATTCAAAGTGTCCTCTTCGTTTTAGCCGAGTGGATGCTGCCGTGCTTTGACTCTCATCCTTCCTACCTTGCCGGCATCTAACGTTTAATTGCATCGGACTTCAGCGCCCGGATATAACTTTACTACCGGAAATTAACAGGCTTTGACTATCGCCAACCTACGTGTCTCTCTCTCTCTCTCTCTCTCTCTCTTTCTCATTCTCTCTCTCTTCTTCCATCTCTCTTTTTCTCTATGTGTGGGTTGCCGTATAAACGTTCGCGCGAGTCTATTTAAAATCGCACACGATAGCTTGAACGATTACGACGAAAGGACGACATGATATCGGATATGATTCGTTGGCCACGCCATGCATGCCGAGTCATTACCATGTAATAATTAATATTGAGATCTTTCGGAGATATCCACGTCGAAGGTACGATTTCGCGAGATTATCGAGCAATTCACTCGGACCGCCTGGAATTCTAATTATCGACTTCGTTTATACGAGTATATCGAAGAACACGCATATACGTGAATCATATTTCAAAAATGTCGAAGCTAAGGACTCAGCGAGTAATAGTATCCGAAGAAGAAATCGATTTTGGAAACCTTCTTTCGATATTAAAAATCGTTGCCGTGTTTCCACGATACGTTAAAATTGCGATCATTTTTAACCCGAAGATTTCATCGAGAAATATCCAAGTAATTATTCTCGCCTCGAGATACTTCCTCGTGTATCTTTTAAAAGTTGGATAAGACACTTTGGGCCCCCTCCTCTTTCCTCTCTCTCTCTCTCTTTCTCTCTCATACAGAATTTACTACACAGAATCGCATAGATATTAAAATCGTACGGTATATCTCGCAATAGATATAAACGATCTAAATTATTTTTCAATAAACATAGAACAAAGTCTTTGAGAAAAAAGATCGATTTGTAACGTGCTGACGTAATTTTTAAGTCTCGTTGTTAATCTCGTTCCCTCGAGGCACATATATCGATATCCAATGTCATATAACGGACTCTCTCTCTCTCTCTCTGATACAGACTCACACACACACACACACACGGTAAAGATTCAAGTCCGAACTTATCGGACACCCGATGGGCACAACCGGGCTCCGAAATAATTGCCCGCAGTGAAATATAAATGATACCAAGATTGTAGAGCGACGAAGGAGGATGAGGGGAGGCACGTCGTTGGCTCGTGTTGCTCTTCCACCGTGTGCCGTGTCTTCTTTCGTCCTTAGTGTGCGTGTTTAACATGTAAGTGTAAGTGTGTTCGACGAGCGGCTACTTGGTACGCGAGACGTACGCGCACGTAATTGCGTGCCCGTCCTGAAATTATTCATCTCCCCGACCACGGCTCTGATCCCAGGCAGCACCGCAGCGCGCTTCGACCGACCGGCACCGGCCGAGCCACCAGCGGTATGATAATGCATAGAAGTGCCAGTCATTATACCTATATGCGGCCAGTGTATCCAGCACCCATCCTCTTTCTTTCTCTCTCTCTCTTTCTACTTACTCGGTACGTAGATTACACCACCACCTTCCTCTCCTCCTCTTCCTCCTCTTCCTCCTCCTCCTCCTCTTTCTTCCTTTCTTTCTTTCTCACTCTCGCTCTCTCTCTCTCTCTCTCTCTCTCTCTCTCTCTCTGTCCCTTTCTATCTCTTTTCTCTCTTCTCCCTCCTCTTAACTTATCCCTCCCCCTTCCTCCTTCTCCTTCCTCTGCACGTCGCCGATACTTCCACTCTACGTGTGTATAGTACGTGCGCATCGCTCGTACTACACGCACATGGATTCGAAGACGTGCGTGCAACGCATGCCGTGCGTAAGGCTACTCGCTAAAGCACTTAGACGTCGCTCTCGCGTTCCCCGCCGGAAATCTCGCAAGGATTCTTTCTTTGAAATGGAAGAGAAATCAACTTTTGCGGGATAAGGAAAATCTTCGTGATGTATCATACAGGATATATTCCACGGAAGAGTTTTCATTTTCTTTATTTCGAAGTTAATCATTTTATGCTTCATTTCATCGTTGTTTCTCTTCGTGCCATTAAAATTCGATTAGGCTAATATCATGGTAAATTGCTTTGAAACAATGCTTCCACTTTTTTTTTTAAGCAATTTATCTCGTATTTTCTTGGGTTACGTTCGTAAGCGTCAAAATTAAATGAACTTCTTCGGTCGAGCTATTTTGCGAGCAGAGAGAATAATTTAAATTCGTGCTGCTAATCTCTTTCCGTACATCGTTCCTCGATCTTTATTTATTTTTTTTTTTTTTTTTTTCGATAAAGAAGAAAGATACGCAACGTTAGGCTCACTAAAATTATAATGAAACACGTTCACGATGTATCTCATTATCTTCGCGGAAAGTGATAGAGTACTCTGAGAAAACGATCGAAAGATTGAAAAGAAACAAAATCGTCGAGTAAGAAGATACGCCGGAAGCTGCTAGATTAACGCCATTTCTTTCTTTCTCTTTCTCTGTCTATCTTCTCTCTTGAAACCGGTCGCTTTGTTTCTATAGGGCTCTCCGAAGATAATGAACACAATTACGGCAACGTTTTTGTTCTAGAAATTACACAGTAGTGTGCGGATGCATGTCCGTGGTTGATTGCTATGCCCGTCGTCCTCTGGACGATAGTCACTACGCAGAAGAGACGCATATGGATGGACATAGGTACCTACTTACGTACACACAATAAACACATCTCTTTGTGTGTCTGTGTAAGAAGAAATAGATAGAGTTCTTTCTCTTGCACTAACGTGGAAAACATTAAGGAAATAGTATTTCGCGAATGATCGTGTGCATATATACGCGTATATATATATATATATATATATATATATGTATGTAAGATCTACATGTAGGTTCCTGGATGAAAGAGAGGGAGAAGATGAGTCGTAAGGTAGTGGGAAGAGTGGAGCACGGAGGATGAGACGAAGTAGAGAAGGAGAAGGGAAGAAGAGAGGCAGGGACACGGAGTAAGCTCTAATTGCATTCAATAAAGCAAATAATAGCAAGCTCATTAGAGCAGAGAGAGGAGCTGGCGAGTTGACCGCGGCTCGTATGCCAACCTGCCTACGCTCGAACGAAGAAAGAAGAAGAGGATGAGGTGGTAGTGGCGCGGCAGAGAAGAGAGAACGAGTAAGAGGATGAGGCGGAGGAGGAGAAGGAGAAAACCGGGCAGAAACCGGCGGTCGTGGCTCGTCGTTCGGTCGCGAGAAGCACAGCCCAATGTCATTTATTGTCCCTGGTGAACGCGCCGTTTGCCAGAGCAAGCGCACCCCCCTCTTTCTCTCTCTCTCTCTCTCTCTTTCTCCCTTTCTCTCTTTCTAGCTCCCTTCTATACCTGCTTCATATGAATGGGTGATCGCCATGCAACCATCGCGTCCTTCGTTAGGTATTTATCCCCCGTTTATTATCATTCGGCCGTAACCACGTATGCGTATTAAACGTACACTCTTCCTCTCTCCCTCTTCCTCTTCTTCTTCTTCTTCTTTTTTCCTCTATCCCCACTTCACCTAGCATCACCATTTCGCTTCTTTCTCTTCTTTGCCTTCTCCTCCTCTTTCTCTTATACTCTCACCGGGAGAGGAGACGCACCGTGTGGAATCGATGAGTAACGTTTTCGCAGCAAGAGTATACACCGAGTGGTATCACCGACTCCCTGTGGGAACTACCACTACTGACTCACGATTATTTTCTCCGAACAAAGTTTTTCGATACAAAATATAGGAAATAATAGATATTCCGATACATACCTTGTATGAATTTTTAAACAGTAATACTTGCCTGAGAAACTCGAAAGGTTTTTATTAAAAGTGCAAATCTGTTTGTTGCGCCTAAATAAGATCCATTAATTTTGATTTAAATTATTCTTGATTTTAACAACATAGCATTAATTTATTTTTCTTCTCAAAAAATTTGATCGTAGCAGATAACAAACACGATGCAACAATTTATCGATCCAGCTCGATCGATCGTTAAGATCTTTCCTACTCCAAGTCCTCCGCCTCCTCGTCCCCGAAAGACGAACGCGTACACCGTGAAGAATCTGGAATCGCGGAGGGTGAAACAAGTGTCTCGACGCGCCAGCCATATAAATCAGTTCCGGCAGCGCGCAAATGAATTTACCTCTCGAGAAATTCTCCTCTTTTCTCCTCCCTTTCTCCTGCTTATGGTGTGCGCCTATCTCTTTTCTTTCTCCATCTCTCTCTCTCTCTCTCTCCTTCTTCTTCTTCTTCTTCTTCTCTCATGTTGAGCGCGGACACAACACCTGAACCGGATCCTATTTCAGCTTAACAGGGAACGTACATCGACGAACGCGGTTGTCGACGTCGTTCAGGGACACGAACAATGAGCCACGGACAGGAAAGCTCGTTCGAATCGAAGGTGGCCTTCGTTGAAGAACGAGAAAGAAAGAGATAGAAAATCGAGACGAAGAGAAAGAAGAACCGGCCGCCCCCGACGAGTAAACGACGCTAAGAATGGGGATTCGGCTAATGTATTCCGCGGATGCGCGCTCATTATTCAGCGATAATTAATTGACGGCTATAAATAAGCAGCGCGTCCAGGTACCGCGCAAATAAATGGTTCGCGCGAAGCGAAATGGTAATGGTGACTTTGACGGACCGTTTAAACTGGAATAAAGCGGGGTAAGTCGTTCCTCCCGCAGGCCCTTTGGGCCTCTCCTTTTGCTCGCCCATCGTCCTTTAACCGATATAACTCACCTGCCGGTGGTGTGGTACGTACCTTCGCTCCCGTCTGCACAAGATACTTCTCTCTTTCTCTGTTTCTTTCTTTTTCTCTCTCTTCCTCCGGCAACCCAGATATTTACTCCTTGACCGCTCTCTTAAACTTAACCACCTTCTCGCGCTTCCCTTCCTCATTCGTCTTTCCTCGCTAGTCCGTGCGTCACACCGCCGGCTCGTCTTACACCTTTAAGTCTTATCCCTTTGCTCCTTTTTTTTCTTCTCCTCGACGACAAGACCAATCGTTCCTGATTTGGATCGCGAATTATCTTCCTTCCTCTTTCTTTTAAAGGTCCATTTATATATAACCAAGCCATGGTCGTTCCATGTCCGAATATTGTCTGAACATTAATGCGTTAATATTTATATATAACCATACTATCGTTGTTCCGTGTCCGAACATTTATATACGATCGAAAACTGTCCAGGCGTTACAGTATCTGAAGTTTGTGAATAAGCTTCTAAAAATTAATAGCGTCATACACGGACGAGAAACATTCAGACACGTTTATACAAGATTATAGCTATGGCCGTGATCAAATCGGAAAACGGAGGAAATATCGGTGTTTACTAAATTTAACGCAGAAAACGTCCGAGCTACGAATGATGATGAACATGGTGAATGATGATGTATAAACTATTGCATATAAAACTACGGTAATCAATCCGGATTCAATACACGACCGAGATGCGGAACGTCACGATTATATATAAAAGGACCTTTAATTCGAACTTTGTCAAGTGACTTCTTTCTTAACAGTTCTTTTAACTTCTTTTTAATGTTTTCAATCTCATATATATATATGTTTATTGTAAACAAGTAGATATTATAAGTAGATATTGTAAACATGATATTCTTAGAAGATGTAGTTAGATTTATGCACAAGCAAAAGTTCTCGGTTATATTTTCTATTGTACGAATCATTTCTTTCCTAATTCACGTTCACCGTTCATCTCTAAACAATTTATTAATTTTCCTTGTAACAATGATTAACAATGATTAATTGTATAAGACATCACGAGAAAATTGAGATTTGATTTTGTTCCACATAAATAAGCATTTACCAATTGTAAGCGCACTTATTCGTTTTACCTTTTCTTTACAACCATACTCGTAACAACTTCGTAGTCAATCATCGTAATAGTACTGTCCCTTACGATTGAATATATCGCAGTGACGAATGGACTTGGGACGCGCTGTATGTCGCGTGATACACCTGCAAGAGTGCTTTTTTTTTATAAATGCCAAGCGAGAAGCGAAAATACGAGCTCTTCGAGTTAATCGATTTGTACAACGACATACGACAGACAGGTAAAAAAAAGAAAATGTAAGGGAAATAAAAAAGAATCCACATCGTAGGTTGAGAAGATATCGGGATGATGAGAAGGAGGAGGTGAAGGAAGAGGAGATGGAGGAGGAGGCCTTCGTTATACGCACGCAGCGCGTAACTTTGATCGTCCAGTTCCAGAGATCGCAGCATGACGACGAGAGTGGCGCCATCCATCCGTAAAATGCACGTCTTGCACGCGAGATAACGTCGTTGAAGCGTGTATCATGCCGTGTTTCTTCTCTCTCTCTCTCCCTTTTTCTCTTTCTCTCTCTCTTTCTCTCATCCTTCCTGCAAGCGATAGCCTGCATGAATGGAGCCAGCAACTAAGTATATCTTGTGACTATCATGAGTGTGAAACCTTTTACGTTTCCTTTCCTACCAAGACAGATCCAACTGTGATGTTTCGTTGACTTTAATTACTCTATAAGGATTTAAAGAAATTTTTTTTATTGCATAAACTTACATCGGCCAGTATCAGAATAAGAAAAATAATTTATCTTCAAATCAAAATGTAAAAAGGAAGCAAAAAAAAAAAAAGAAAGGAAGAACGATCAACGACGTATGCGTGTCGATGAGCCGTCGGCAGAATCATAACCGGTGATTCTCTTGACTCTTGGAACGAATAACAGAGCGGACGTACAGAAAAGAGCAACAAAGTTCGATTCGAGCTACGTAATTGGAGCTACGACGATTGCTATTTCGCACGCGCGTGCACGCACACGCGCGATCGCCTACGGAAAATTATAGACCCCTTAGGGTGAGTTCCTTCTAGAGAGTCTATATCAAACACTCTCTGTCTCTTTCTCTCTCTTTGGACTTATTTCCCTTTCTATCTTGCTTCTAAGATACAAAATACTTCTACTACTCGATATAAATCTGAAATAATCAATACTTGCTACCAACTCGCTCCAATTAACGCGCTTCGCCTCCTGAATTAATACTGTTCGCGCCTACGCTTTACTCTTCAAGAAGAATATCTTTAACGATCGTTACGGAACGTGTTTCGTCTTTGGCAATGTGCTCTCTCTCTCTCTCTCTCTCTCTCTCTCTCTCTCTCTCTGCATATATATATATATATATATATATATATATATACATATAGGTAGTCATCTATTTCCTTCTAATATATTATATTGGATTACTTCATTCGTTTCTCATCCGAGTCCTATGAATATTCAAGAAATTCTTATCGTCCTTTACCGTACGATCCCATTCTAGGTCTTAAAAAAGCAAACGAACGAACCTATGTACCTCTTATATAAAAGGCGACGATGGCGGCATCGTTAAGAAAGAGAGAGAGAGAGAGAGAAAGAGGAGATTCGCAAAGAAATCGGCGAATGTGAGTGTAGAATAATAGCGGTATGCTCGCAAGTTAATCGGAAATATGCCGAAGGCAATAGAAAGAATTTAGCTTCTTTCGCGTACTTATCTCTTTGGAGGATCACTAAGGACATGGAATTCGGCCTAATGATCTTTTCGCCGATCGACATTGTTATGGGACGGCTGGTCATTAGAGGGCTGTCCTTCGTTCATGGTGCTAGTGGTGGCGGTGGTGGTGGTGGTGGTAGTCATGTTTCTTAGCTCCAAAAAGCGCGCGCTCGTTTAAACAGCCGTCACGATGAAAGAAAGAAAGAAAGAAAGATATATATATATATATATATATATATATATATATAGAGAGAGAGAGAGAGAGAGAGAGAGAAAGAAAGAGAGAGAGAGATAGATAGATAGATAAAGAGAAAGATAGAGAGAGAAACCATTGGCTGGCTTTCATTGGCGCGCTTAGTTATCTCTCAAGGGACTTGAAAATCCGGTCGCATTAAGATATCTATCGGAACAACGGATGTGAGCCATTAAACTTTTACTTTATTTAGCGTTCGAGAATACCGCGACCGCGAAGACCCTCGCGAAAAGAAGGGCTGCGAAAGGGTGAATGCAGAGTCTCTTATGGAGGGAGAAGGACAGCAATATAGGTTGAAATAATGTTGCCTCTTACCTGCTCCTACGCCGCTTAGTCGACCTAACGGAGTCTCGATTCTTCACGGTATATACGATTGTTATTCTTCGACGTGTAATTATTATTATTTACGCTCGCTCGAAAGGACGTTCCATCTTCTTTCTCTCTCAGCGGCCGGGCACCGTTTAGAATTGCTAATGCTCGTATGTCTTCTCTGCGTCCAGTGTCGATAGGTAGTACGGGAACTCATTATCTGGCGGAATGAGTAATTAGACGTAGAAAGGATGCTGAATTACCTCGTCGATTTCGAGATAGGATAAAACGTCCCGTTAAAATTTTTCGGTATTAATCGAATATCAATTGTACATCTTTATTTTATTTGTGAATTTTTTTTCTTTTTATTTTGTATATTTTTATTATTATTATTATTATTATTATCATTATTGCGTAAGAATTATTATTATTGTCATGTACTAATGAACAACATCTTAATATATACATCTAACTTTATACTGATCCTAAACGAAAAATTTCTTTGATTCGTGTTTGTGCTCTCTCTCTCTCTTTCTCTCTCTCTCTCTCTCTTTTTCTCTCTCACAAATACACAAGACTAGATATATGTATGTAAACTTCTACGATGGTCGAAGTTCGAATCGAGCGTGTCACTGTTCCCGCTCCAGTATTATTACCAGTGATTGTTAACTGGTTATCCAGCCGGTGGTGAAGGTGGACGATTTAAGCGAAGAGTTACGACGACGTGGCTCGTTACGCATGCATAGGTGGAAGCATAAAATACAGAGAATTGTATGCGTTCACAAGAGAGAAAGAAAATGGAGAGAAAGAGGGAGAGTCGTTCTCTCACGAGTCATTTTGAATTCCTAGTCGTGACGAAGCATAGATACATACATACATATGAACCCTTTCATATATAGTTAAAGAATAGCCTTAATTATCGCGAGCACGCACTTAGAAAAGAAGAAAGAGAATGAGAAAAAGAAAGAGAGAGAGAGAGAGAGAGAGAAAGAGAGCGTGCCGACGAATAAATTTCTCAAAAGAAATATAAGTTCTCTTTCAGAAGGATCGAATAAATTCTACTTGTGGTCCATCCTCTTTTGTTTAGTCTCCGCAACGGCTAACTTCGAAGAATGCTACCGACTCGCGCACGCGAGCGCACGTTCGCATTACTCCGAAGCATTGTGTAAAATGAATACTCACGCGCGGAACGTAGGAATTACAAAGAGAAAGAGTCTACGACACGACGCGACAAAGAGGACGAGCTCGCACGTGCTTAGACTCGCACGCGTTCCTAGGGCTTTTCTTTCGTTTGTTTCTTCATACATATACGCATGAAATCCTTTCAAGGATCGATCGCGAAGACTTTGGTCTTCTATTCCATCAGTAAACGTTTTAACGTCTAATAAAGCCCCTATACTTATTTTCTATCCTAATTCCGTTCACGCGTTCTCCTTACGAAGTGTGATTTCTTCTCGAATTATCTGCGCTTTCTAATCTCGATTACCGAGGTCGAGGTCAGAATTTCAAAGGATTCAAGAAATTCCGCGAGTCGGTAGACTTCTTGTTTAAAATACCGTTAAAGATTAGTTGATAGAGATAAGCTAAAAGTTACGACAATTCTATTATATAAATAGTAATTATGAGCAAATATTTTTGATATAAAATGCGAAGGTTAAATGCTGAATAAATGAGAGAATAATAAAAATCTATGAATCAACATAGACTCGGTAACATTGAAAGAATCGTTATGTTAAATTCAGAAATAGAATATTAATATTAACATTTTTAGAAATTTCTTCAAGATTTCAAACGATCCAGGAAATTCCGTGAGCCGATCTATAGTCTTGTAAGTCTTATAAATTCTGTTGTAAAGAAGAAAGAGAGAGAAAGAGTGAGAGAAAGGGAAAGAAAGAGAGAGAGAGAGAGAGAGAGAGAGAGAAGATAGCGAAGAACGGTTTCACAGAACGTAAGAAGCGCCTTCCGGGCGAAATATGGCGCCAGGATGATATCGATGCGCGTTGTGCGAGGACGGGGCGTCGTTACTCGCACTGATTTAGTTGAAGGCTACGAATTTACGGATCCACCATTTTTTTGCGGCGCACACGGGTTCGCTTTTACTCGCTCGCGCGAGCAGCGTCTACCGAGCCCTTTCTCGTTAGCCGCCTACATTATATTACCCATCGAGGGCCATACATCATTCCCTCCTTATGTAAGTATCTATAACAGCCAGTGAAACATTTACAGCTCGCGCTACGAGTATCGCGACTCTTCTTTCTCTCTCTCTCTTTTTCTCTATCTATCTGTTTTTCTCTTTCTCTCTCTCTCTCTCTCTCTCTTTCTCTCTCTCTCTCTCTCTCTCTCTCTCTCTCTATCTCTATTCTCTTTCCTTCCGCGTGGGTCGTGCGGCCAAACCGCACGAATCGCGCCGGACAAGTGATGTACTGCGTCTGAGAAACAATGCAACTCGGACGATCGACGATACTTGCCTATATAAAGAGAGAAAAACATCAAGAGAGATAAAGATATATATATATATATACACACACACACACACACACACACACATATATATATATATATATATATACGTAGCAAATCGTGTTGAGCTCACTCATTTCACCGGATTTCCGGTGTTCGATACTTTTCATCTTCCCTTTAAGTAGTTATAAGAGAAAAATTGGAAGAGGCTTGCCTGCAACTTCTCGATCGATTAAATCCCTTAATTAGGTTCGCGGAATAGGTACGAACGAAGTCCTTTTGACTCTCATTTCGAATTCTTTCGTGTTTACCTCCGGTTTCGTCGTCGGGACAAAGAAACATCGAAATGTGTTCTTTCTCTCTTATGTTGTTTTGCGGAACGACGAACGTATCGTTTTCTCTCTATGTGTGTGTTTGTATGTATTTATGTGTGAGTATGCAAGTCGTTAAACGTATAAATTCGAGGCTTTATTGTTTTAGATAAAATTGCACCCGTACGTTATGAGTGGGATATGCAGAGGGTTAAAATAAATTCCTACGCCTAATGCGGACAACGATCTTCTCTTCTTCTTCTTCTTCTTCCTCCTCTTTCTTTTTCTCTTTCTCTTCTTCGCGACGCTTCTTCGCCGGATGCTCGCGGCTTCGGTTAAAACATATCACCGAGCTCGTTTGCCGCTGGACCAAACATTTACAGTCGTATAAGCTTACTCGACATATTGTTGGGCGCAGCCCGATCTTATCTGCATCCTGACTGTCGTGAATCGCAAGATCTCTCTCGGTTGATCCCGAACCTCGAAAGTGTAATTATTCGTCGAGAAGTTACAATAACTGCGCGACGAGGGAGAAGAGAGAAAACGCGCCTTCACAATTCTTCCAGGTTTTAAACGTTCTTCGTTTCTTCTATGGTCTTTTTCTTTCATTCTAAAGACGTTCCTTGTTAAGAAATATAACGATGACTAGAATCATAATCGAAATAATTTTTTTTAATGTCAAGCGTTGCCTTCCCGGATAAAATAAAATTTCATAAATTAAAATGAATAAACAATATCACACAAGTCTATCTACAAATATTTCGAACATCGGTCGGTTAATAATAAGAGAAAAAAAAAGAAATCGATAGATCATTCTAACTCGAGGTATATGTCCTTTAAAAGCTGATCTTATAGTCCTTTCGATCGGCGTTGTAACGTGACTCGTTGGACACGGAGAGTTCGTTCGAAGATGCCGGAATGTTAGAACGAACGCGCATTCTCGGGTTCAGCGTAAAAACACCAGGCAAACTCAGTTGAAACGAACGAAACGGTTATCGCCGGAGTCGTATGCAGATGCGCGCTGCATTGTTGCATGCTAGCCCGATGTTATCTCCACC
>NC_140812.1:4510000-4512500 GCF_050613455.1 Vespa mandarinia
GCACGTAGTATCACTAAGAACAAGAGTGAGAGAGAGAGAGAAAGAGAAAGAGAAAGAGAAAGAGAGAGAGAGAGAGAGAGAGAGAGAGAGAGAGAAGGATACTACGAATGCTGGACTTACACGCGGACGTCATTAGTCGTGGGATCACGCTCGCCGATCCCCGAAGCTCGGCACGTCGTCCGAGCACCTCTTAACGAGCGCCACGCTCGAGAAACGACCCCGACGTATTCTAGGCCAGCGTTTCTCAACTTATGGGTCGCGATTCAATACTTGATCGTATTCAATTTTTAACGGGTCTCAAAATGATGATACCTGCGCCAAAGTGAGGAATCGATAAAACAATTTTAGATATATGCGAGAATGTCGAACGTCATAAATTTCATCGATAAATATCAAATGATGTACTTGCTTAGTATACTCGAATATGATTGTCCGTTGTTTTATCCGTTTTTATTGTTATCAAAATGGCGATTTGTTTGTCAGATATGGATCAAGTTCAGAGCATTATTCATCTTGCTTCATCCATTAATACTTCATTCTATTGTAGGGAAGATAATTTACTAAGAAGTCCGATTTTCAATTTCAATGGATTATTTAGGTAATTACGATAAGTTGAAAATTATAGAAGAGTCCTTGATTAGATAGCATAAACAACTCTTCGACGAACTAACGAAACGATTATTTCTTTGATTGTATTTGTCTAATCCGTCGTTCAGTTTTCTCACTAACTAATCATTCATGACTGTATGTTCATGTCTACATTTATCATTATTCCGTTTTATTTGTTCTTTTATTACAATAGTGTATCTTTTGGTTTCTCTCCGTTCTAATCCTACATTATGACGGAAAGACAAATTTTCTACTTTAAAAATTTTAAACCGATGTAGAACAGACTCATTTTAAAATGAACGACGTGATCGCGATCAAGACTAATTAAAGCAGTTCAAAGTTAAAAATTATTTGTTATGTACGTGTTTGTTTACTTTATCGTTCTGTTATGTAATGCGATGCACTACCCGCGGTTTATTGCAATATACGTACAAATGACATTTTATATTTCGTATTTTATATTTTGCTGAGATTCGGTAATATTAAATTCCTAGTTTTTCGTTTTCCAGACTTTCATTTAGCTTTTACATTAATATTTCTATTTCGTTATATATGCGATTAATTCATCATAATAACTTTTATTAAATTTTTAATAAAAAACAATTTAAAATTCTTTCTAAGTTTTATTCCTTTTTCTTAACCTACATCTCTTGTTTAGTAATGAATAAAAAAGCATATTATTTCATTTTTTGAAATAAAAGAAAAAGAAAATATTCAGGAAATAAGAATACAGAAATGTCTAGTACTTCAATGGAGCCAGTAGCAAAAAAAAAACAAAATAAAATAAGTTATTTATAATTATCAAGAGAAATATATTAATTATGTTTTCATCTTTATAAAATAGATTATAGAAATGAAAGAGATTAACTACAGTGTTTTCTGTGGAGATGTATTTTTTTTTTAACCGTTCAAAATTAATCAAGTATTAAAATGTTTTAATACAAATCATAACCAATATAAAAATAAGCTTACGAATCTTTTTTTTTTATGATAATATGATAAATTATAAAGCAAATAGATGCAATTTGACAAAATTTGTTTCCACGGACAAAAAATTCTTGAAAAGTTCTCATTCGGAAACCTTTCATATTGTGAAATTGCATATTCATGAAAGACATTTGCACTGAATTATTTGGCAAAGAATATGAAACAAAAATAAATTGGATTTCCATGTCAAACGAGACTATAAGTCGGTGAATAATCGAATTGTTTGATGACTGACTTACAGTTAGTAGAAAAAATACAAACATCTCAATATTATGCAATTTAATTAGACAAATTGACATTTTTGTTAAGTAAAAATGTAAGCATAGGAAATATTATTATGCTATTTGACCTCATAGTCTTCAGCAATATCAGCATTATTTCATACCAATGTACGTATAGAAAAGTTTTTAATAAATACAATACGAATTATTTTATAATTTTTATAATTTTGAAATAGCCTGTTTTATTTAAAATTGTTAATCTTACAATTGTTCATAATTAACTATAAATAATAAAAAATGAAATGGAAATATTTATTATAAATCAAAATTCATCTAAACGAACTGAAGATTTATGGGTCACAATATCATTAGAAATAAATGTATAGGGTCATGTGCCAAAAAGGATTGAAAAACGCTGTTGTAGATGACAGGTGGTGGTATTCTAATCTTCTCTCTATTCAATATCTTTTTATTATCTTTTCCGAAAATGATATTTAATGATGAATGATTTAAAACAAGATTTAGATCACTTTTTACTGTTTATAATAAAATCTCGTGGACTTGTGAATATAATAAGATTTTTATTTTTGTTTGTGGCAATTTCAAATATCTCAACTTTTCATATATAATCTCTAAGCTTATTAATATTATTACTGTTTCATATGCTATATGAATTGACGTAA
>NC_140812.1:4517500-4545000 GCF_050613455.1 Vespa mandarinia
GCAGTCAGTTAAGATCGTAGCTCGTACTCTCGACCTCTCTCTTTTTCTTTGCTCTACGGGAAACGAGCAAAATGTCCTACGTATATCGCGAAAAATGAGATTCATAAGCAGGAATGATCTTAGGTGAGTGATTTTTATGAATTTATACATCATAAGTTTCTTAAGTCTTTCTTTCGATATATTCACCAATACCTACGTATACTTGCGAGAATGGTTTACAAAGCGGTCATTCCAATCCGTGGTTGTAAATGTGTCAACACTCAGAAATAACTCAATACTTATATTTTAATAATTTTTTTGTTAATAAAATTTCCTCCAAATTTTTGGATTTCTGATTTGAGCTCTAATTTGACTCCAATCTGATATCATTTATCTATATCTTCATTTTATTCTTTTATTTACAATTAGAAACATACTCATACTTGCCCTAACGTAGTAAAGGGATTCGAGGATCTTTCACGGGTAACGGTTTACGATCCTACATATAGTGAAACGCACGAGCGAGTCAAGGATTCCGCTTACTTCCCCAGCAGGGTGTCAGACTAAATAATGCAATAACCTAAGAATTATTGCAAGTTAATGATATTTTATGTATAATTACGTATTTGCGTTACGGGTTGCACATTTCTACCCCTTCTCTTTCTCTTTCTCTCTCTTTTCATCTTTCTCGTAGGCGTCGTGGATCATCTTTATAAATCGTACACGAAGCTTTTCTAAAACGTGCATCCCTGCTGGAGCTTTTCTCCGTGGCTTTCTTAGTGGGCACTACCATCTAAGCGAAGACTTGGATCGAGCTAATGATAAACGTTATTAATGGGCCGGTAAATGCTTTGTTTGAAGAAACTTTATTGGATCGAAGAATGTATATATCTCCGCCTGTGTGAGAAAGAGAGAGAGAGAGAGAGAGAGAGAGAGAGAAAGGGAGAGAATGGGCGTTTCACGGTAAACCGATTAGCGAAGCTCGCTCGAGCGTTTAATACCTTTCTCGCGATTGCTCGTAATTCGCTCCCCTATCTTCGTTCCCCGATCGCAAAATTTCAAGTACGTCGGCGCATGCAAGAACGTTAAGCGGATTGCCGATGAGACTGTCACGCGATCGAAAGAGTGGCTACCCTTCTCGTAACTTTGACGAGAGAGTTCTCGTTACCTGTCCTTTTTCGGATGCGAAAAGAGAATGGATGCACGTGGCGGTACTCATTCGCTAAGAGCGAACGTTATTTTCGAAGAAGAACGTCAAAGCTTCCGCGAACAAGCTCGATGATGGGTAAAAAAAACTGACAAAGTTAAACGTTTTAAAAGTATTCGTCTGCTAACATCGCGTCTTGTAAGGGAATAAATACTAAAAAGGGAAAAAAAAAAAGAAAAAAACAAGGAAAAAAAGAAAAAATAAGAAATTAGCGATCCGTATAAAAAAAATTAAAAAAAAATAAAAAAAAAAATAAAAACAGGGAAGAATATTAACGCGCTCGTAGTGAGAGTGTGTCGATAACGAAGCGTTGCTCTTGGAGGAGGGAGCACATTGACGAGAGAGCAGGTTGCTGCTTGCCAAGTGCGATGTGCCTTTCGTGCATCTCCGAAGATGTGGAAAGAAATCGCGAAAGTTCGACGGAGAAGGAACCGAAGAAATAAAAAGAGAGAGAGAGAGAGAGAGAGAGAGAGAGAGAGGGAGGGGGAGAGAGAAAGAGAACAAGTGAACGAGCTAGTGAACGAAATGGTATGAGGAGGTAGGAAGAAGGGGGAGCCTGTAATTTATAATGTGTAATATGTAAAGTGGTAATGGACGGTCAGTTGTAGTGGTCGCGTTCGATACAACCTGGAACTGCAGGTTCAGAAAGATAGAGAGAGAGAGAGAGGGAGAATGGAGGTAAGCAAGCAGGCAGGCAGGCAGGCAGGCAAGCAGGCGGACAGGCGGGCAGGCGGGCAGGCAAACAGGCAGGCGACTGGCCGTGGAGATGTTGCAAGGGGGCCCCAGGGGCGTCGAATGGGGTACCCGTCCCCGAGAACGCACTGAGCGACCAGGGGATGAAGGAGAAAGAAAGAGAGAGAGAGAGGGAGAAAGAGAGCGAGAGAAAGAAAGAGAGAAAGAGTGAAAGAGAAAGAAAGACAGCCACCGACCGCCACTGCTTGCGTGTCGAGCCTTAATGAATGCAAACCACGATCCAGAGGCAGCCCGCTCGACCTGTTGTTTTCCAGTCCAGATAGCCTATAATTTTTATTGTCACGGGAGAAATAGCAGCCTGATGGAGGCACGGCTTATCTCGCTCCTCGTTTTGCGTCCCCGGCCATGTTCCATGCGTTTTGTTGCCCTCTCTTTAGCCCTCTACCTCTACCTGTCTCTATCTTTCTCTCTTTCTCTCTCTCTCTCTCTCTTTTTCTTTCTTTCTTTCTCTTACTTATACACACTCTCTTCTCTCTTTTTCATCTCTTTCTCATCTCCTCTCATCTCAGCGTCCTCTGTCTCCTCCTCCTCCTCCTCCTCCTCCTTCTTCAGCATCTTTCCAACTCTCAGGCATCCTCGCTCCCGATTATCCTCCTCCCTTTTTCAATCCCACCTCGATGAATATCGTCGAGTAAAATGAACTTGAATTTCAACGAACGATGTTAATATTATTTTCGTTTATCTTAAGAAAACGTGATCGTTTTGTCCTAATTATCTATTTATCTACTATCTTGTATATATCTATTGATTAGAATGAGAGAGAGAGAGAGAGAGAGAGAGAGAGAGAGAGAGAGAGAGAGAGAGAGAGAGAGAGAGAATTAGCTGCATATATAAGTACAAAAAAGAACAAGGAAGCATGAAGAAGTATTGGATCGAGATACATCGAAGAAACGATAATCGTTTTCGAGAAATCGACCAAGATCTTGTATCGATGAAGACACCATTGAATTGGCCATAACGATTATCTGAACTTGAGGTATCGATTTCGTGAGATTTCAGAAGAGAACCTCTCCTTTTCTATATTATCGAAAGCCACTCGTTGATAATAACTTCATGGAATTATTCGATGAATATGATACCTTCATGACAACGACGTTGATATCGATGATGACAGATGATGAAGACGTTCGCAAGCAGAATAACAGATTTAAAGAATCCTTTGATCTCGATTGATTCAATCTCGATTTTTGATCAGAGTCATAAGAAGGAATATTGATAATCAATTGCATATTTTTTTTTGAATGAATGAAGAAAGAAAAAAAATAAAAAGTAATCATTCTAATATTTCCGATATTATGACAATATTTATGGCGATCTAACATAAAACTCAGATATGATTTTATCTTTTTTCTATCCAGAAATGAATATCGCGAAAACTCGAATTATTCTAATACGATCAAACGAGTTTCCAGGAAAAGTACCTAATAGAACTACTCTGAATAATAAAAAAAAAAGGATAGTTTTACGCCTACGGATCTTCCAGTTTTGCATTGATCAGTGCGTGTAGTTTATCCTACATGGATGATGATGATGATGATGATGATGATGATGATGATAACAATCATCTTCTTCTTCATCATCTTTCTCATTCTCATCATCGTTATCATCATTATCGTCATCATCATCGACTTTTCCTCGCACGGAGGACGTAGCGGCAAGAAATTCCACGGAGCGAACGGTATAGCAACCGCAGGGCAATCAGCGTTAACAATGTTTTATTGTTACGTCACGGATCGAGACGGAGTACACGTACGAGACGAACGGACAGCCGTGCATTAAGCTTATCATAACGGAGTGCCGTTAAGTCGCCGTCAGGTCGAACGGAGAGTAGCTCGCTCTCCGCGAAAATGAAGAGGGACGGCCGCGAAGTATTTCTGTCCCTCTTCTACTTTAATAAAAAAAAAGGGGGAGATACAGAGAAAGAGAGAGAGAGAGAAAGAGAAACAATTTAAAAAAGTTTCCCACGAATCACGAAAGAGATTTTATTACTGCGTGGCAAGCTCATTTTTTTCTCTTTATAGGTATACATCTCTCATTAATTTTGAATCATTATCGAGATATCAATAATCTACGATCCATTTCAACATAAATATATATATCATTATTATTCGTTATCATTTCTCGACAGATTATTTACAAAAAAAAACAAAAAAAAAAAGAACAAAAAAGAACAAAAAAAAAAGAAAACAACAAGAAAATCCAGGCGACTACCGGAAAGTATTTTTAAATCGAAAAGAAGGCGGACAAGTTTCGTTACTTATCTCACGATACGTCCATCGCTCTTCCTTCGTGCATACGAAGGCTAATGTACGACGCGTTGCTTCGCTCTTAAGAGATGGGATGGTTATACGGGGGTGAGGGGAGGAGTCGATGCACAAGGGCGGTAAGCCTTAACGGGACCCCCACCGATCATACGTATCCATCATGCACGACCTCGCGCGAGAAAAAAGTGACAAGCAATTTATAACCGAGATAATTACAATATCAAGTACCAACCTTTTAATGTATATTTAATAATCGATGACGATCACATCAGTTCGATCGATCTTTTTATCTGTGCAAATTGTTAATCTTATAGTATACAATAGGTATACCATAATATCGTACGAGATATTAATATATCGAGGATATTTGAATTTTTTATTCGAATAGTAATATTTCTCTCACTGTTTGTCGATCAATTAGATCAAATTGTTGTCAAAAGTCATCAAAGAGCTCGAAGCTTGTACGAGCGTTGTTCTCTCTACATGAATGACCAAATCCCACGATGAAGGACTAATTGGCAAACATTGACGTAACATACGGTACAAGCGTGAAGCGACTGGTTGTATCCAAAGTGACCTTTGTTGACAGGACGACCTCGGCTTCGACGGGCTGAACAACGCATACGATATTTCCCACAAAGCCGACGTACCTTCCAATCCATTTGCTTTCCCTCTCTCTTTCTCTTTCTCTTTACCTCCTGCTGTTAAACGGTCGATCCACAGGTATTCAACGACGATTCATTGCCTTCGCGCGTAAGTAATACACGTTGAAACGCGGAAGTCCTCACTTTCTTTCTCTTTTTATAAGTGAATAATATTAGCTGCTTAATACAATAAAAAAATATCGTCGAATCCTTCGAATTAATAAAAATTTAATTCATCGAAATTTTATTTAATCGAAATATGATTATTAGATCATTGATTAAATTCGGAAACAAGAATTTTTCCTTTCTATATACATACATATACATATATATATATATATATATACATATATATATATATATATGTATATATATATGGTATCATCTCTTATATATATATAGTATCATCTCTTCGTGGTATCCGTTTTCGATAATCTCAGAGAGTTCTCGTATACAGGGTGTAATCCTTCGATACCGCAATTCGAAAGGAAGTTTTCCCCGTCGTCAGCGGAAAATACGATCGGTCGTTACGCATCCAGCGACGAGAGTACGGCCGATCGCTGAAAAAGCATTTATTTCACGCTACTAGCCCGTCTTCGTACGCGTGTCATCCATCGCCGAAGGATTTTCGGTAATCTCATGCAAATTGTTAAAGTTCTTGGGACCATTAGACCGAAGTAATATGATTTCCCGTAGAAATGTCCGGAGCTTCGTTCGAATATAATATCGGTGCGTTTGACACAGGCTTATCGTTCGATTGGGGTTGAGAAAAGGAAGACAAGAAAAGAAGAGAAGGAGATGGGATTCCAACCCCTCATTATTCATTAAATAATCGTCCTTGAATAGCGAACAGTTTTGCGGATTTAATCGTTCAATTTTCGTTACGTTTTTAATAGATCGTTCAAATAAAATATGAATGACCATATAATTGACAAGATTATATATATATATATATATATTTACAGAGAGAGGTTTTTAAATAGAGATCCCTATATATATCTTTTTTGTTTTCTTTTTTTTTTTTTTTTTTTTTTGAGAAAAAACTTTCAATCAAAAGATGCTTGGTTTTTGAAATTAAATATAATAGCATTATTTGTTTCTGAGTCAAAGAATGTTTTAAGATTATTTCAAGGTCAACTTTATTTTATTGATTTAAAACATATGATTTCTTATTTAACGGCGTTATTTTATACAAAAAAAAAAAAAATAAATAAAAATCTTTTGCTGAAAACATTTTTGAAATCAGCCATTAGATTTTACGATATTTAACGTTGTTTAGACAAAAAATTTAATGCAGATAAAAATATAGTGTAAGACTAGATAAGACGAAATGGGACGGGATAGATCAAGGCAGAATAGAATATGATAAGAAAAGACTGAACCGGACAGGATCGAAAAGGGTTGAATAGAATCGAATAGGACCGAATAGGACCAAATAAGAGCCAATCGGATTGAATAAGACCGAATAGAAACTATTTTGATCGAATAAGCCGAAAAAGATCTAATAGGACCAAATAAGATCGAATTGGTTCGAAAAAGATCGAATAGGATCGAATAAAATAGCCAAAGATTGCCGAAGATACACGAATATAACCGAAGATGGCCGAAAAAAAGATAGCCAAGTTAAACCGGGCCGATATTTATTCGATCCGATTGGATTCTATTCGGTCCTAATTAATCTAATTCTCTCATATTTAATTCTATTCGATTAAATTTAATCTTTTTAATCTTTTTCGATTTTTTTTCCATTCTATTTGTTTCTATTCGATTTTACTCGATTCCCAATTGGGTCCTTTTACATCTATTATTACACACATACATACATTGGACACATATACATTAGATCTTGTCAGATTTTATTCAATCCTATTTTTATAATTCTATTTGATTGTATTTGATTCTATTCGATACTGTCCTGTCTTGTTGTTTCTATCTAAGAAACAAAGTTGTGCTTGAAATAATCTTAAAACATCCTTTAAATAAAAAATATATCACGTTATTGTATTTGACATTTAAAACTAAAAAAAACTTTTGATTAGAATTTTCTTTCCATAAAAATGTATTTTTGTTGAGATAGATATTTAAATGTCTCAATATACAAATTCATTCAGTATATATTTTATGTATATATATATATATATATATATATATATATAGATATATATATATATATATATATATATATATATATATATATATACTTTTTTCTTTTTTCTATTCAATTCATAAGATCTTGCGAGACTTTTCTATACAATCGTATCAAAAAGAGAAAGATAGAAATCTTATGAACTCGTGTATCGTGTAGATTAACCCTTAACTGATTCTAGCACCACCATCTTGAGGATGAAGTTTATTTTCACCTACTTTCTATCTCACGATAGCAAATCGAGTGAGTAGCAAACAGCAAAACAGCAATAGCAGTTACCACCTTTGGAGCTGGAGATACTATCAATCATCCATTTTAATTGCTAGACAAATGGACGTATTAGGTACGTCCCGGAAATAATAAATAGAGGCTGCACTTTGGTATACTTAATATTCTATTAGCTTAGCCGGTACGACCTCCACGTTTTGACTCTCTTAACCAAGTATGCTAGTTTGCCTCATCGAAATTCTCTAAGAAAGAAAAGGAAGAAAGTTTATGGTACTCTTCCGTAGCTTCAAATACAATAGCTTATACGGCTTTGGCGTTTCTCTTTTCTCGCTTCTCCTCTTTAATAACACACATCGAATCTGAGTAGGATCTTTAAGGAAAGGTATAAACGATGACGACGAACATCTTCTTCTTTCTTCTCTTTCTTCTCTTTTAACGGTATCCTCGAAAATGGTATTCATAATTATACAGTTGCGACACGGGCATTATTTGTTTGGAATTGTAATGGGAAGGAGGGTTCGCTGTTTCGTTCGAACGGGCTCGATGTGTGTTGCTTTGGTATATAACGTTAATCGTTGTATGCGAAGGAAAAGAGATGTCATTTACGACCGATTATAAATCGTCGCTTTCTCACCGCGTTACGCTCCTCTATGGTTTGGTTGAACGATTAAATTTCGTAGTCGCAGCGGGTTAACAGTCGGTCGGAGTAATAAAACGACTGGATATTGATCGAACCTCTGTCACGACCAAAGAGAGAGAGAGAGAGAGAGAGAGAGAGAGAGAGAGAGATGACTATTGTAATATTCTAGGAATTCCATAGATGCGAGCAGAGAAGAACGAGTTAAAGAAATTTCAAGCGAGATATGATTTATACAAACGACTTGAAATCATTTAAGGGGGGGGGGAGAGAAAAAATTTGTTTCGTTACTTAGTTTCTATCGAATTTATTCACGACTTCTAATTCGTTCTAATCGTCGCGAAATGAAATAATTATTGATAATATTGAAAGAAAAATTGAAAGTTAATATATAATTGAAATTAAATTACATTTTCATCGCGAAGAAAAAAAAAAACATTTGATCGTAACGGAAGTTCTTGTTACGTTAAGTCCTTTCACGGTCCAGCACCGAACCGAAAACGGTGGTCGTGCGAGCAAGCTCCTTGCATCTCGCAAATAATGCAGGTTCGTTGGCCTGCTGCCGGATTCTTCTCTTTCTTCGTTTTCCCATTGCTAGCTCTCTCTCTCTCTCTCTCTCTCTTTCTTTCTTTCTTTCTCTCTCTCTCGTGACTCTCCGACTTGGCTGGTGCCGGAGAACAACCGAGTTTTTGTCGCCCCATTGTGCTGGAGCCAGAATCGCAGCCTCTTCTCTGTGCTCTCCCATTGTGCACATTCATCAGCGTATTCATTCATTCTACGAGCATTGTCTCATAGCTGTCCTCGCCTATGGTGCTCTCTCTCTCTCTCTCCCCCTCTCTTTCCCTCCCTTTCCTTATTCGCGCTTCGAGTCCGGCATTATGTCCCGCATTAGAACCGCTTTCCTTCCGAAGATAGAAAAAAAGAAAGAAAGAAAGAAAAAAAGAAGGTGGCCGAGAGAGTAAAAGAAAGATAAAGAAAAAGGGAGAAGAATATAAAGAAAGAGAGAGAGAGAGACAGAAAGAGAGAGAGAGAGAGAGACAGAGAGAGAGAGAAGATAAAGCTTTGAATCTGTTGGTGCACGAGAGCGAGTCAAGTGCCGGATTCTTTCCACGCGTGATTCCCTTTGTATCCAAAGTTCCGTTATTCTTATCGATCACTATAATAACAATGTACGCTTTTCGAATTAATTCTGACATAATTATAGAGTAATTACGGGACGTGATTTGTTTGCAGCATAATAATTATCGTTCAATAAATTTCCTTTATTATTATAAGAATTCAAAGAAACTGTTTTATAAATATTTTTGTATGGAACAGGAACCATAACCGTGATCGTCATCAGATGTTTTTCAATAGAACTTACCTATGATGATAAGTGAATAGGAAAGATAGAAAAGATATAAAACAAAGGTTTGAAAGGTAAAAGGATGATCGTTCGATGGTGTTCTCAGTGGCATTCGCATTATACAAAGTCGTTAGCGAGTCGCAAGCATGAGTCACTCGATAACCCTCGAGAGAAGATTCCAAAAAGCGAAGGAGTGACCGAAAGAGAACGTCGAAGAAGGAGCCGCGAGATATATTCGCGCGTAAAGCAGCCTCGAGGTCACTTGTGGTTAAAAAGAACTGCGAAAAAAGTTGTCCCTTTGGTATGTGTGTGCGCGCGCGTGCGCGCGTATGCTGTTGTATCTATACACACTATAGGACGTACACGCATGCACGCACGTACAGACATGTGTATATACGTACATACACACACACATATATACACATACATACATACACACACACATATATACACATACATACATACACATATACACATGCACATACGTACACACATGCACACACACACACACACACACACACACACACATATGTATATATACTTAACGGAAAAGAGAAGGAGCAGCAGTGTAACGCAACGAGTTATTGTTCGTGCCGGTTAGCGGGAAGCCAAAAACGAGATTATTGTCTCGACTCGTTCGATAACTTGTTTCTCTCCCCTCCTTCCGGAATATACGTTCGATTTCGCGAACGTAGGTGTGTATAACGACGTCCACAAGTTGCTCAGCGCAATAGATTCGAACTTGGTTTCCCCTAAAAGCACTTTGGAATCTGTTAGTAAGGAGAGAGAGAAGTAACAATCGCATTTCCCGGCTACGAATTACCAAACCCACGCAATATCGTTGCGGATATTGTTTCGAAGCGAAACAGCACGTGGCTGCTTTTGCTAGGGTGGAGGAAGTGACAATGGAGTAAACGTGGTATAAGAGGCGTACGAGTATGAGAGAGAGAGAGAGAGAGAGAGAGAGAGAGAGAGAGAGACGAAAAGGGCGCGTTTATTGGCGCTGTCGCACAAACCATTCTCTCAGCAGTGGCAGTCAATCAGTGCTCTCCGTTCAGTCAGTCAGTCAGTCAGCCAGTAGTCAAGGTGGTTACGGACCTTCCAAGCATGGAAATACAATTACCAGAGTACGGACTGAAACAGTACGGAGCTCGATATTACGAGACTCGATGTTGTTGCTAACACCTTCGTCTCCGTCGTCGTCGTAGTCGTTGTGTTATCGTTCTCGTAGTCGTTGTTGACTAGGGAGCGAAAATTCCCCCTCCCCCCTCCTCCCCACTCTTCCCCTTCGAAGTAATGACGCTTGATTGTGTAAGCCGAGGGATATTGGGCAAATAAATGATATTAAGGCCCGTAAACGGGTTTTGCATTCGCCGAAGAGACGAAGACAGACGAAGACGTTCGCAAAATTCCGCAACCGTGTCTCGCAGCAATAACAGCTTTTCTCGCGATGCGTTTAGAACGTGTTGTAACGCGACTAAAACAATAAGCCTGTCGTCGCTCGTCAGGATCGTCCCTCGTGAAAACGTACTGAAGAAGAGTGGAAGAGAGAGAGAGAGAGAGAGAGAGAGAGAGAGAGAGAGAGAAAGAGGGAGAGAGAGAGAAAGAGAGAAGAAATGGGAAGCATCGTGTTCGTGGGGCAAAGGCAACGAGCTTGTAAAGTGTTTGTCTCTCGCGAACCATGGGGGAATCTCGTGGGGGATTTCGAATTGTCGTTAGCCTCGTTAAACGGAGCATTGCCCGCAAAAGATTATGCCGTAGATTATAGAGCTGCGTTACCTTTTAACTATGCATATGTTAGATTATTTTTTTCCAGACTCTTTTACCCTCTTTTCTTTCAGAAAAGTATGACCCCGAGATATTAGAATTTTTTGGAATCGTTTTCCGTAATAATTTCATGTAATTCTAATTAATTCGTCGGATAATTATTATAGAAACGTATTACAGGTTAGTTTTAATATTTATTTGCAATCCAATCTCTTCTATCTTTCGATTTTATAAGCATAGTCAAGTCATGGTTTAATTAGAATCAACGTAAAACGTTTAATTGGAGTGAATTACGATGAACGTAAAATACTGGAAAACATTTTTTCTTTTAGATAATTTATGATATGGTTTGATATCGGTCGATATAATAATGATACTCGATTAGATCAATTTTTGATCTATCAAAATCAAGGGAAAGTACTCATTCAATTTATAAACATAAAACTTATTAGAATCCATAGGAAAATATTTTATTTCTTTATATTTATCATTTCGATCGAATACAAATTATAGGATTCTCATAATGTCTAGTCAGTAAACAACGATTACGATTCATAGCCCGTCGATCTTAAATTTACAAGGAATAAAAAGAACGACGAAAGAAGAAATAGCTTCGGCGTTTTCCTTCTCGTATCGAACGACCCTTTTCGTTCGGGCGGTCTTCTCTCGAGACGAAGAAAAATCGAAGATAATCTTAGTTCGTCGAAGTAAAAGAAATCACGCTCGCCCTTACGATTTCTTTCTCGATTCGAAGGTAAAACTCGATTTTACTTTACTGTCGGGCAGCGTTCACGGATTCGCGGAAGTTGCCTCTTTTGCTAGTTTAGATTAGTGCGCGACCTGTATACGTTCTGTCTCTCTCTCTCTCTCTCTCTCTCTCTCTCTCTCTTTCTCTCTCTCTCTTTCTTCCTTACTCTCTTTCTGGATCTAATAAAAGCACAAGTGAGGCAAAGTTCGTTCTCAACTCATATCCTGAAGCGTCTGTCAGGTACTTCGAATCGACGGAAATCTGAAAAATTGCTTCTTACATGTCGATTTTCCACTGAGCTTTACTTATCGTTCCCTTTTTCTTTCTGTTTTTTTTTTTTCTTTGATGAGAAACGAGAAAGAAATCGATTCTTGTGCGATAACGAAACAAATGTACTTACAATCATAACCATGTATATCAAATTTTTAAACGATAACGAAGCTTTTAATTTATGTGATTTAAAATGTATCAATGATACCAAATCTCAAAGAGAAAGGATGACAATTAATGAATGAACTAATGAATTCTAGATAAACGAAAAGTAGGTCATAGTAATGTATAATTATCGTTGACGTTACTAATTAACGAAGAAAGTGTAAGTATGGAAAGGTGGAAAGGTGAAGGTCGGGTGAATAGGTGTCGGTAAAGGCGATAGATGGGTGCCAAACTTCATACGTACGGTGACACGAAGCAATGAAGGTGGGGAAGGTAGAATGAAGAGGGGGAAAGGGAGAGGTGAAGAAGGAAAGGGGTGAGGTGGGGGTGGAAGGCAAAGACTCTTAGTATGAGTCGTCGTAGATGCCGCGTGCATTATGTCTCTGCCCCCGCGTTGAGCGTGCCGTATGACATGACGCGAGTGTTCCAGACAACCTAATTACATCACACAACATAGTACGAGAGACGGGCTACGCCCTCCTCCGCCATAGCAGTCTACAACGAGAGACTTTACCTTCTCTCTCTGACGTCTCTCGTCTTCCGCCTTCGTCGTTCAACCCTCTCACGTTGCGCTTTCTCTCACCCTCCGGTTTACGTGTCTTCGTGGATGACGAAACTCTCGCATTCCGTACTCTACGAAATGGTACTTGTCGTAAACCTCGTTTTTCGATTCTCCGATTTCTCAGTCTAGAAAATTATTATCATTTCATTATTTACCTACATGTTTTTAAATTTTCTTCATTAATTCTAAAATGATATCTATTATATATTTATAAAAAGTAACAAGTATTATACTATATATATAAAATGTATACCATTTATATGACACTTAACAACAAACGATACAAAACGTCGACCTGAGTTAGACATTTTTAAAAGACATGAAAGCGTGTACCATGTTGAACTTCTTGAACTTTATCGTCCTCGCAAATTCGTCCGTGGATAAATCAAGCGAGTAGAAGTAGCATGTACATTATGAGTAGTAAGAAGTTTGCCTCTTCTTAACAAGACGATAAAGTATGAAAGAGTGCCAAGCTTAAACGCCGGATCAGACGTGATAGTCGAGTGCAACGTGAGACTTGCGAACAACGCTGTTTTAGACGCAACGCCATGCAGATCGACTAGAATTATACAGTTAATTTATTAATAGAAATGCAGCCGACGGGATAGCATAAATATGGTTGAAGTACGCCTATGAAGAGACGCTTACAAACGGAGATTCCCATTATGCCGACTCGTTGAGAGTCTCGTAGACCTTCTCGCGGTCGTCGTCCGTGGTACAAAGGTTAATGATTAAGAAGTAACCGGTGTGGAGACGAGTATCAATCGCGCTCAGCACGTGTCCGATTATACTATATATAAGCGAGCCATGGACTTCCATTAATTTCTCTCATTGACTGATTCCACTCATTCTCTTTTTTTTCTTCTTCTTCTTCTTTCATCACTTATTTTTTATTCCATTTTCATTAAAAATTTTTAATGAAAAATTTCTATTTAACTCGTTACCTGATAAGACAAGCTAGTTTTCACTTTTTTTATTATTTATTATTTCAATCTTGTAAATATCATCAAACACATTTTATAAACTTATCACGTGTTTTTTAATTCGAGTTTACAACCAATCCTCCCTTTAAAAGCAACAACAAGAAGGTGATTCGTATCGAAGATGGAAAAGTAAAGCGACCGATAATAAGCGGGTGACTAATAGCAAATAGTAGTCGTTGGTTGGTTGTACTTGCTACTCACCCATCGCCAATGCCCACCAAGTTCCTTATGCAATGGCAATAAATATCAACACTTTATGGCATATGAGGTTGGTATAAAATACCAAAGCACAAGATTACGTCGACGAGTTCCTGCTTATAAGGAGGCCGTTCTGCGAGTACTTTCCTGGCAATACATAGTATATATATATATATATATATATATATATATATATATATATGTATGTATATGTATATATATATACTAATATATATAAGAAAGTATAGATTATCGAAGTGTGTATATGCGTGAATGTATCGAGCAAGGAATATCGATGAATTCTCATTTATCGGCAAATTAAGGGAATCGACAACGAGGACGAAGCCTAATTAGAAGCATGCCTTCTTTCGAGCCAACGAAAGCGATCGCATTTATTATTACGAGTATATTTATAAAGGATTATCGTTATCGTTTGGAAAATAATCGTCGCGTCATTATCCGTTTCTTTTTCTTTTTTTCAACTCTCGTTTTTACGTAGGAAACGACGATGAAAAGAAGATAATCGTCGAGCACCGGTTTCCTCGTTTGAATTAGTATTATGAAACAACAGGAGTTATCAGATAAGGAAATTATGATTTGACCATGGCCGTAATATACGAGCTTTTAAAGAAGGGCTTCGCGTGGAGAACGCGTGGGCCTTATCTGAGTCCTTTCGGTGTAACGCACTACTCGTATTCGTATATTTTGCCACGAGTACATGGAGTGGTACGAGTAAGGAGTTTGCTTTGCTCGGCACATTATAAAGTCACAATTTTCCATGTGTATATATGTGCATGTGATATAACGAACTGAACGATCCTTTTTTTCCGTAATTATCCGCGTTAAATGCGAGCGGAACGATCGCGTAGGCGTTCGAGGGTGGGTAGGTGATGTTACACGGGGGTTGGAGGTAGTATAGAGAACGTTCCACTTTATTTTAAAGCAAGGAAGGAGAAGGAGATAGAAAGAGAAAGAGAGAGAGAGAGAGAGAGAGGGAGAGAGAGAAAGGGAAACGTACAACATAACCAGTTCTCGTCGTTGTTGCTTGCGTCTTGGCCGCAGTCGGCCGTTCTTCGGCTACCCTAATGAAGAAGTTTGCCACTTAGGCGAGAACGAAATAATTCGTTGGTTTTAACGCGTCCGTAAATAGGCGACTTACGAGCATGGCGTTATCTTCGACGCTCGCCTCCGAGGAGCCGGCTACACACGTGCATACACGTGTTCGCCGATTAGTCTCGATTGATTTGTCGATTCGTCGAGACATCAGATTTGCTATTTTTTTAATTTGTCTGCATACATATATATATTTTTTATCTATATCAAATGATATATATATATATATAAGTACGACGAAGGTAAAACACGATTCTCAACGAGATATCACGTTGTCGAGTGACGTTGATCTCATTTGAATTTTCTCTTATATATATACATATATACACGTCTTACATTAATCTTCGATACTGCAATGACACAAAGAAGGAAGGAAAGAGGGGAGGGACTTTCGCGTTCGCCAGATTTTTAACAGGAAACAGAAGGCTCGAAAGACGTTTATAAACGACCTCGCTACTGTGAGGATTCAAGGATCAAGAAAAAGAGAGAGGGAGAGAAATGATCGCAATCGATCGCGTTTCCACAGGGAGTCTCGTTCTTCTCGTTCAATCGATCGAATAAAAACGTTTCGACGACTGGCTTCGAAAGATCCTCGAAATAAATTACTTCGTGGCGACGATTTTCCGTGTGCACGTTCGAGTAATCCAAAAATGGTAAAGCTTTGAACGAGATGTGCAGCTGAGTCTGAAGTAACGCGTATATCATCATCGTACGAGTCATGTACATTCGTTTCTCTTTCTCTTTCATTTGCACGCAAACGCGTATTCTGGCTACCTTCTCTCTTTCTCTCTTTCTCTTTCTCTTTCTTTCTCTCTCTCTCTCTCTCTCTTTCCATCTCTCTCTCTCTCTCTCTCTCTCTTTCCATCTCTTTCTCTCTCTCTCTATACGGCGCATTCTTCGAGCGCCGGAGATCGGTGTGCACGGAATATAATATGTAGCGCCGTAGTTAGTCGCGTAGCTCGCGCACGAGGACGATGGTAGGTATTATAGGTGGTGCAAGAAATTGCCCGGCGCTGCCATTCCTGAATCAGGCGCACGGTAGCCGCACGTCTCGACAACTTGATTAATAGCCTTAATTAAGATATTTAATTGCTTTTATTTTTATTTTCTGCGCCGGGGCATATAATGGCGATGTCGCGACAACGTCGCCTCGAGGAGTAGTCTTTCGAGGAGAGGGAACGAAAAGAGAAAAGAGACGAAATGAGAAAGAAAGAGAGAGAAAGACAGACAGAGAGAGAGAGAGAGAGAGAGAAAGAAAGAGAGAAAACTGGGTACCAAGTCTTGTAAACGTACCATTCTAAAAGTGTACCACGATCGCTATATATTTGTATTTATTTTGTGCGTGCGAGAAGGTCGAAAAGCTCGAACTAATTATTTTTCTTCTCTTATTAACAGGTTTCTGCTACTGTCCATATTAATCGAGCGATCGAAAAGCTATTGGTAATCGTTAAATGTTTTCCATGGATCGTTATCTCCCTTAAATGTTATCGAGTAAACTGTTCAAACCGTTAAGTCGAGAGATACGAGAATAACGATATGTCTTCCTCCTTCTTTATGGGAATACTTGAATTATTAAAAATATAAAAAAAAGAGGATTAAAATAAAATACAAAAAAAAGAAGAAGAGACAGGTTAGAAATGTCTCTTTCTTTCTTTTGCTTTCTCCTTCTTTACGTGGCGATCCAACGAACACCCGCTGCGTTACGTGCCGTACGACAAATTGCGGCTGGCATCTTGAAAAGGGAGCTACCACCAGCGTCGGAAACCGTTGCCCTATTGTCTGCTGCTTTTACCAGACAATATGGGCAATCACGTATGAAGGAATCGGTGATTGTTTCGTTTTCGTCGGCTGCGAATCGAGAGAATGAGCGAGCAAAGAGAAAGAGAAAGATAGATAGAAAGAGAGAGGGTGGCATTTGTGTTGGCCGAGTCACGAAGCCAAGGTAAAGGGGTGAAAGTATAAGAGATACCGTTTTCCAACTCTCGACGAATAACCCTTCGTCTCTTCTCTCCCTCTCTCTCTCTCTCTCTCTCTCTCTCTCTTTCCTCGATGTCCAGCATATCCTGCATTTTGTCAGGCACGTAGCATGCACAAACGCTTCAGGATGAATTCGTAGAAGATACACAGGTTCGTTCAAACGTGTCGCGTTAGGGGATGAAGAGAGCGAACGATAGAGAGAGAGAGAGAGAGAGAGAGAGAGAGAGAGTGAAAGAGAGGGAGAGAGAGAGGCTCTCAGAATGGGAACAATCAGGCGAGAATCAAGCGAGCGCTTGTTCTATATGCAGGGACGACTACGGCGACGACGACGACGACGGACGTCGGTCGCTCACTTCTCCAAGTACTCTGCTCGGCCTCGCAATGCTGAACAATAGGGACGCCCGACAATTATTGTAATTATCCTCAAAGCTTTCTCTCTCTCTCTCTCTCTCTCTCTCTCTCTCTCTCTCTCTCTCTTTTCATCACACAACGAGAAAGGAAACGTTTGCAAGGATATACCGAGCCGTAACGCTACGCTAAGCCGTCCCATTTCGATGCAAATCCAAAGCTGGACAGCAGCTTCGCACACGTTGAAACGACGACGCGAGAACGAGACAACTCGAGATGTTACTCGTATATACCACTGGCTACATCGAATAACCGAATGGTTTTGGGTGAGACGCCAACGAATACCATCTCCAGTCGCTCTCCCGGTGGTCTTTTGTAAGCATTTCGTATTTGGATTGCACGTTGTTCCTCATTGGATTATTTAGTTTTTCAGTTTAACTTTTCCACAGTTTCCTATTTGAATAAATTACTATTATTATGATTATTATGACAGAATTTATGATAATTAGTTATGTTCTTTTATTTTTTATTTTCAAAGGTTCATGTCTGTTTAAGTAATTTTCCATGGATTTTTTCTTTCTTTTGTTTTTTTCTTTCTTTGATTTTATTTTAATCGTGATGTTAATGAAGATTAGAATTAAGGTGAAAAATAAATTTCAATTATATTCTTATATCCTTATTTATCTTTCTTTTCTATTTTATTTATCTTTATTTTATGAGTACGGAATAATCGTCATATCTAACGAAGATACATTCCACAAAAAGCGAAGTGATAAATGATCACGTTCACCCATGCGTTTCCGAAAAGACTCTCTAAGCTCTCTTTCTCTTGGAGGGGTACGTTGCATTTGTATTGTCGCGAGAGGATTCATCGTTGGAGGGTCCAGAGCTGAACCTGCTGCTGCTTTTTTCCATCGAAGTGGATTATGCATCGTGCCGAACGATGACGACGACAACGACAACGACAACGACGACGACAACGATGACGACGACGACGACGACGACGACGACGACGTTGTTGACGACGATGGCAAGAACGACAAAAGGCGAAAGAGGAAAGAAGAAGAAGAGGGCCGGGAAACAAAGAAATAAATTTCTAAAGAGAGAGAGAACCCCGTCGACGTCGTTGGTGGTTGATGTATAATGTTGTACATACGCTATCGCGGTTAACGATGGGTTGGGGGTTACCGTTGGATGGTCTCGAAATGCGGAGACAGATAGAAAGAGAAAGACAAATAGAGAAAGAGAAAGAGAAAGAGAGAGAGAGAGAGAGAGAGAGAAAAGGGAGAAGGCCGAAGCGAGAAACTCGAAGAGACTCAGGCCGTATCACGAGTAACGAATAACAATGCTGGCTGCCGGTAGAACTGATGAAGTGTCGTCTCTGTGTTTCTCTCGTTCGCCCTCGAACGACTCATCCCTGAGAAAAAAAGAGAAAGAAAAAAAAGAAGAGAAAGTGTAAGAGAGAGAGAAAGAGAAGGGGTGGGTTAGAGAAGAGTACAGAAGCTTCTCGTCCGTCGCCTCGCCCTCGCACCTCGATTATTTCAGAGGGAGCTACGCCGACCCTTCGCGACGGTTATTGTTGCGGTTTAGCGGAAGCCCTCCGACGACGGAGTTAATTGGGCGACGATCCTATCCAACGAAGCTGTGCGAGCCTGCTATTTCTTTTCTCTCCCTGATACGTGCCCACCGTGTTGACCTCCGACCCGAAGGAGAAGAAGGAGGAGAACGACCCTGACCGTCTACGAACAAAGATCCTTCTCCCGCCTTTTCTTGAGCCCCTTCTTCGAAGAAACCCCGTTGCTTTTTTACGAGCGATTTTTCTTACAACGACGCTTCCCTTTTATTTTCTCAAGTATCCTCTTCTTTGCACGTTCCTCCACGAATCGGGAAACAACTAACACTTTGATCTATTCGTTTTATTATATATAAAAAGGAAGGTGTTCTAAGACAATGAATTTTAATTTTGAAAAATATTAATATCTATTGAAAATTATTATTAATGAAAAACGATGATGATGATTTTTTCAAATTGTGTTATCCAATCATTGTTACAGTAATCGACTTATTTCATTTGCCCCACGGAATAGCAAACGACAACGTAATTTTCGTTGGTCACGTCACTTCGATCGATGTCAACCACCCTTCATTGATTTGCACCTAATTGCATTTACTTGAACGTTTTCGCCTAGAAACCCAGTGACATTGACGTTGGGCTTCGGGGTTTTGCTCGCTTTATCTCTCCCCCTCTCTCTCCCCCTCTCTCTCTCACTTCCCTCCTCACTCACTCTCTCTCTCTCTCTCTCTCTCTCTCTCTCTCAAATACGAGTTACTCCTTGAAGTGTTCGGCTTTAGCAAGACAGAATCTAGGGAGAACTGACCTTTCTCATGCAAATCTTCAGTAATTGCTCTGAAAATCGAGTGCTTCGTATAGATTTAAATTAAGCGACAAATCATCACAGGGATTCTTACCAGAAAGAGAAAAAGAGAGAGAGAGAGAGAGAGAGAGAGAGAATAAAAGACAAAAATCAGCTATCATAACTTCCTTTTTATTTCTTTCATCATTTTATTTATTGAGATTGATATAAGTTGGCTTAATTTTAATCGATTACACTTTAATTGTATAACGTTGTATAAACATTAATTGTCATGGTATAAAAATTAGATATACAATTTTCTGACCGTTGTATTACTTAAGTGCACAATGATTAATGAGGAGTTATCAACGTAGATACAAACGCATTTTCTTGATTATCAATCTTAAGAGGCGCCTCGGACCTAAGATGAAGACCTTATCTAATCTATGAGTTGCCGTTCTCATAGGAAAAGAATCAAATTTCAAGACATAAATCGTCGATGTTAAGTCAAGTTCCGCGTTGCTCGGAGATAGTAAATTATTTCTCTCTCTCTCTTTCTATTCAATCGATTTTTTTTCTCTTTCTCTTTCTTTTTTTCCATTTTTTTTTTTTGCATTTTTTCATAAATTTCTTCTCCGAACTATTCGCCTTCGTTCTAAAAAGTAATTTACTAAACTTTCTTCGCTACTCGACAGGAAAAAACCGATCGACTTCCCTTCGATATCCTTTTTCGACATTTTTCGGATATACCTACAAACTTATATACCTTCGAAATACATTAAAATAAGATAAATAAGATTCGAATAGCATTACCGTCTTGAATCGCGTCACGAAACATCACAAATCTCATTTCTTTCGCATTTTTCCAACTGCCAGGAAGCAATTTAAATAAGGAAACGAACAGTCTAATTTCATCGGGAGAAATAATGATATAAAGAGCAGTCAACGAATGGTGAATAGGTGACCGGTATAAGGAGGAATAGAGTAAAGGTAGAGGGATACAGCAAACCGTCTGACGAAGATTCCTTAATCTGATTTCGCATTATTCCTAATTACGTTACCAAATGTTTCTCTTTTTCCTTTTTTATATTTAAATATACCGATTGAAATTTCGTACAATTTAGTATTTATTTAATACGAGAAAATGTATCGAATGAAAATATACAAATACTCTTTAAAACATTCACCGAAAATATTTAAGTGTTGAAACGCTAACGAAAGAGAAAGAGAGAGACAGAGAGAGAGAGAGAGAGAGAGAGAGAGAGAGAGAACGATGCTTGCACTTCCGGCAGAGGGAATCGTTTAATAGAATGCAATTGAGATTCGTGGATCATAACGAGCAGAGTGCACGCGACGCCGAATCGAGTGCTATGGCAAAATAAATGATATTGCTTGCGAGTAAGTTGGAACAAAGAGGTAGAAGGAAGAAGAAGAAGAATAATAAAGCAGGAATGAAACGCATAAGAGAAGAGAAGAGAGGATAGAAAGAAAGAGAGAGAGAGAGAGAGAGAGAGAGAGAAAGAGAGATTCTCTCAGCAGGCAGCAGCTCGTTAGCCGCGACTCGCAACTCTTCGTCCTGCTCATGGAATCGCGAGTGCGGCTACCAAGCAGCATATATAACAGCGTGTACGCACTTACACGCAATCGTCTCTCACGCACGCAGTACCGTACGTTCGGAACGATCGTCTCGTTCGTCTCCCAGCTAAAAATATCCGCTACTGACCGGTTACGAACTCTGTCTCTTTTCCTATCTCCTTTTCCATCTCTACTATTTTCAGGATAAATTAACGATTAATCTCGGTGAAGGTATATTCGACAGGCATGTTCGTAGAATATACTTTAACGGTGCATAATAGTACGTACAAATGTACCTTACAATTAGGTATATTAAGTATAGAATACATTAAAAAATTATAATATATCTCAAGGATGACTAAGAAAACGATCTTGAAGGTAATACGAGGCGTAAAATCGATTCTTCTTCGGTTCGTTCTTTCGTTCATTCGTTCGCGATCGACTAAGAGAAAAAAAAGGAGGAGAGAAAGAAACGTATAAAGAGAAAAAAAAAGAAAGAAAGAAAGAAAGAAAGAAGGCTTCTTCGAGGAAGGATCGAGCGCGTTCGACACGGAGGCTCGCGCTCACGCAGCAACACGCAGCGGATCGTTCACCAGAGTGGTAGAGGGAGAAGAAGGGGAGAGGGTGGTGAAGAGAGAGAGAACGAGGCCCCCCCTGTAATACCTCTCTGGCACGCAACCGTTCAGGCCCTTCGTCCGACTTCGCATTGTTCTCTGAGGGTGAGAGAGGGACATCGGTAGGCCGAACGAAGAAAGAAGAGAGAGAGAGAGGGGGGGTGGGGAGGAGATAGCTAGAGAACGAAAGAGGAAAGGGAGGCTCTCCCGCTAATTGCGCATTGTATACCATTGTTGCTCTCAGCCGGTTAACTCCTATCGACCTGCTATCTTTATATAAAGTAACACAAAACAACGTAATTAATTACCAGTCTTCCAGGCATTGTTAGACGATAAATAACGCGGCGGGGCCTATGTCCAATTAAAATATTCAGTAAGACAAACAACAATGGGATGACCCTCCTCTTCGACCGTGCACGGCTTCCTCCCGTTTCTACCGGCGAGTCCTTCTCCTCCCCACCATCTCATTCTCCTTGAACACCACCCTCGCATACACTACTCGTTGTCTTACCTTTCTTACCTGTCAGATAACGTTTCTCGCAGGTGGAACAGAGATATAATGAGTACTCTTTTACGTGTCAAGATGCAACCCCATCGTTACTAATGACATTAAACGAATTGACTTACGTACATAAATACTTACTTATCCGTGATTAATAAAGCAATTAGATTCTCACCAATTTTTATTATCTTTTATTATTATATTCTGACTGATTGATGAAGCCTATTGTTACGCGTTAGCGCGTTCTTATTATTCATGAAATGACAATAGAAGATATAAAGGTCAATAATAATTATTCATAATGACGAGATTAATAATCGAGGCCTGAATAAAAAAAAAAATTCGAAGTAAACGTACATAAGTGATCATCATGGAACAATCTCCTTCATTCTATTATTTCGAAATTCTTCATTCTTGATACCATCAATGCAATCCGTGGAAAGCATTAGGAAATGTGAGTCGATCTTACCACAGGTGCAACGCGAATAAACGAGCAAAGGAATAATTAACCGATCGCTACCTGCCGAGCGATTCATCGGCCGGGTCGAAACGGTCTGTTCGAAAGCGTCTCTTCGGCTCTCTCTCTCTCTTTCTTTCTCTCTCTCTCTCTCTCTCTCTTTCTCTCTTCTCTTTCGTTTCGCCAAGAAGCTTGGTGGACGTTCTGATTGCAGGCTGTCCGCTCGCGATCCTACTTTCTAATACAGCCTATCCGTCCACGTTCTCTTCCTCTTTTTCTTTTCGTTTTTTTTTTGTAGTTTATCCTTTTTCTTTTTGTTTTTTTTTTGTGGTTTATCCTTTTCCTTTTTTCCTCTTTTTCTTTCTGTTTTCGGTCTCACGAATGAAACTCGAGTAGTAGAAACAAAATCGTCATATGTTGCTCTATTGCGTAATTTCATCTTTTCCGTTTTTTCTTGTTTTTCTTGCGTTGATATTTTGACAGCCGGCATGCCTCTTATATCGTAGTATGATTTCTAAACTATCATAAAGATGCCGACGACGAATATACTTCTTTTTTTTTTGTTCTTTTTCTTTCTTTCTTTCTCTTTCTTTTTTTTTAAACTCGCCTTACATGCTGGTCTTATCTCTTTCGAATACGCGACCACCTAACAGGAAACACCTGCGTCTTTCGAACGGCGATCTTTCATAATGGGTTCTCATTCTTTGATCGATGACCTCGCGAAGAGCAATTATACAGCCACGAGACGTGCCATGAGGCTGGGGAAACTTTGTACGGACAGGCACGTTCCTTCTCTTCCTTCGCTTCGTTCAGAGTCACGGCCGACTTATCGGCTTTATCCCCATTTATTTCGTAAGTGGTATCTTCCGACATTTTACCCGTGTAGTATCTTCGAATTTTTCAGTGATTCACATCTCGCGTGTTGGACGATGTGAATAGCTAGGTAGATGGTTACCTTTATGCGAAATGAATTATTTCATTTCTTCTTTTCTTTCATTCCCTTTGTATATTATCAAATATGATATTTAATTAAAGGACTAGCTTTAGAAATTTTTCGAATTTAATTACATTGACGATCTTTTAGAATCTAACGAGTTTCTAATGAGCGAAACTCGTTCTTAATGTTTTATTTAATAACTTTAAGAAAGGTTTTGTCTTTCTTTCTCTTTCTCTTTCTTTTACTTTTTTCTTCCTTTTCGTTTTCTTTTCCTGCTTGTTCCTTGTCAGAGGACAAAGATTAGAAACTCGATTTCGTGGCAAATTCTTAGTCTCCCTTTTTCAAGCTCGTCGTAAGCGACGACTAAGCAAGAAATTGCCTTCGGAAAACAAGGCACTGCATTCTCGCACGCTCTAACGACGTAGGTATCTTTTCTAGACGAGCGTACCCCTCTTTCTTCTTCTTCTTCTTCTTCTTCATCTTCTTCTTCTTCTTCTTCTTCTTCTTCTTCTTCTTCTTCTTCTTCTTCTTCTTCTTCTTCTTCTTCTTCTTCTTCGTCTTCTTCTTCTTCTTCAACATCTCGGCCCGACTTTACGAAGGAGCACCGATGCGCTGTACTACGTCCATTATTACGCGTTAGAGGAAGCTAACTTTCGCGGTTAGTCGCGGATAATGTAAATTCATTCGAACATTGTGCAGTCGAGAGGATGCTCATGTCCTATTTGATTTCTATGTTCGATACTTCGGCTTTTTACGAAATGTTCGTAATTTTTTAAAGGATTATTAATTTCAACAAAAAAAAAAAAAAAAAAAAAAAGCAACCCTTTCTCATCGAAAGAACAAAATCATTAAGTCAAGAAATAATGTTTTTAACGAAGAAAACTTGAGAATTTTCGTTAAAAGAAAATATTCATTTGAAATTAAAAAATTAATCTTTAAAAAAAAAAAAAAGTCTTTTCTCCTACTTCTTTCTTCCATTTGTTTCGTTCTTTCTTTATTATCCTCACTTTCCACGATCATCTCGCTCCTTTCAGACTCTTAGTCTATCTCGTTTCTTCTTCCAATTTCTTCTCGGTCGTCTCTCATTCTCCATTCTCTTCTTCTCTCTTTCTCTTTCCTGAAGCGAGCGCGTTATTTATTGCCAGCAGCAACGGCCGCAAAACTTAAAGCCCGTGCGCGCGTGTACACTTTCTACGTATGGTTTTTACACCGTGCATTACAATGCGTGCGCATGTACGCATTATACTGTCCCGGTGATTCATTACCGGCCGATCCTCCGGCTGCTTAAGAAAATACGGAAACTATAATTGCGCGAGACTTATGATGGCCCCTCTGCCACAAGCGTTGTCTCTCTTTTCTTCCCTCTCTCCTCCTTTTTCCATCTCTTATACTACTCCTCTTTCTCTTTTTCATCTTCTTTGCGGATATAACGCGTCGTGCCGACTATCGAGAGCGACTTGGCGTTTACGAGCCTCGAGAAACTTGCCGAGAGAGATCGTATCGTATACTCGTCGTTATCGTCTCCCTACACTTTCGCTTATCGCTAAGATTTTGCTTATCGCTATTCGTCTTTGGGATTCGATCGATAATCTCTGATGGATGACTTTCGTACGAGGGAAAAAAAAATGAAAAAAAAAAAAAAAAGAAAAAAAAAGAATCATTTTCCATCTTGCGACGATGATCGAGGAAATACTTAATCTCAAACGTGGATTTTATTAAAATTTTTCATTTCACTGATGATAAATTATTTGACTTCTTGAATGATTATAATTAAATATAATATCAAGATACAATAACATGATATATAAATCTCGTCATATTTAAATGCAATATCTTTCATATCCCCATTAACAACAAGTTAATGAAAAATAATGTCGAAATAGTAGTTTAGAAATTGTTTAAGAATCGATCTCGTGCAAAACGATTTTTCTTCGTGAACAATCTAGGAGAGTAAGTTTACCGTGTAAAATGAAGTCACAATATACAGTGGGCTCGGAGGTATCGTTTGTCATCTGCAGCTTGGTCGCATCGCATATCTTGGAGCGTCCATCGCACTGGCCCAAAGCACGGTAAATCATGCGACTCCTGACAACAGATCGAATATCTAATGTTTTGCTCGCAGATACACTCGTCGCGGTCACTGGTTCGTTCGTTCGTTCGCTTATTCGCTTGCTTATTCGCACGCTTACTCGTACGATGCCTCGGGAGACGTCTTATTAGCGGAACCGGCTAGAAAACGAGCGAAAGAGAGTGTAAGGACGTAAAAGAAAAAAAAAAATATTGAGATTCTTCCGCCGTTGGCTCGTGCGATTAATTATGTGTTTGCATTTCGATCGATCGGGTAACACGTGTTTCGTTTACTCATTTTTCTCATGAACCTCTTGAGTCCGTTCATAGGACGATAAACATCGTCGTTGTGTCAACGTTTTGATGTATTGAAAGGAAGGGAAAAAAGAAAAGAAAAGAAAAGAAAAGAAAAAAGAATTAAAAAAGAACAAAATTAAATAAAATGAAAGAAAATAAAAGGGAATACGTCGAGAAAACGAAAGACATTTTATTCGATTTTTCCGAAATTATTTCCAACGATGAGAGCAACGCGATAAGCAATCCTAGTGGTAAAATTATTTAGCACAAACGTACGTCGCATGAAAGGTACTCATCGACGTATCGCAAGTCACCGAGAATGAATGGCCACGACGGACTCCGGTAGCGGGCGTCCGATTCGCCAAGCGGTAGTTACGTCGTTACTATGACAATTTCCTCGATGGTTCCCTTTCATTTCATTTCGAACAAGTATTCGAACGAGTATTCCAACGACGATGAGGTGTCGTCCCTCGAAATCAGACTCTCTCCTTTCTTTTCTTTTCTATTATATTCTTCTCACTATTTTCTTCTTCTTCTTTTTCTTCTTCTTCTTCTTTTCTTTCTTTTTTTTTTTTTTTTTTTTTTTATTCTATTCTTTGCTGCTTACACTTAGCCAACTTCTCTTTCTCTCTCTTTCGTACTCTTCTTTTTCCTTTCCATTCTCCCGGGTCGCCGGCAATGCAGTCAGGTGCCGCTACTTACACAACACGGTGGATTCCATCTCCGGAGCTGTCGGAGCACGGAGAGAAGACCGGCCAGGTAAAACCGCGCCGGCGATTTCTATTTTCTTCCATCCCGGTATTCGCGTGGGCAACCGATTTCATCGTGGCATATGTCGATTTATAGTATCGTGCCCCATTAGAGATAATCATTGGGCCAGTACCCGAGGGTACTATACCTGACATAGGCGAGTCTCATACGAAATTTTCACCAACGGAGAATTCATTTCGATTTTTATTTTTTTTCTCGTCTTTCTTGATCTCTTTTTTATCACGAAATAATAGTCATTAGTGTATCCTTATTTTTTTTTATTGTAATCCCTCAATTTTCTTTACTTTTCAAAGCTTTTGTTAAATAAGATTTAACGATCGATTTAATTCAACTGGAAAGTTTTCGAACAGTCGACGCCTATGCGCAAGGAACACGATGTAAAGCCGTTTTTCCCCGTACAACTCGCGCTTAGCGAGTCCCTCGACTTATTCCGCGGGACAGGTACGTATCTATGCGGCGCGCCTGTTTTATTACGTGCGAAATTTTTCTTCGATCCACGAGATCCACCTTCTCCAAGTTCTCGTCCATCGATATCGGTACTTCAACATTGAGAGGGACCTCGGTTAATTGGAACGTCGCTTCTTCGATGAGA
>NC_140812.1:4550000-4562500 GCF_050613455.1 Vespa mandarinia
GATAGAAAGCTCGTATACCTGGAGACAGTGGAGACAAATGGTTGTGACGTACATACAGCATGGTTTCTCTCTCTCTCTTTCTCTTCTCTCTCTATCTCTCTCTCATTCTTTCTTTGGTATGTTCTCTTGACTTAAATCACGCCCTGGAATATTTACGGTCCGGCATATCACGTTTCAATATATCTTATTGTAACTATGGCCCGCATCTCCCTGTAATGAAAATGCGTTTATGTAACACCACCGAGATGCACACGTCATATTCCAGGATGTATTAAAGCCATGTAAATGCGAGACGCGCACCGGGTACCTCTTATCGAATTTATTATCGACTGCTTTGCAATCCAACTTATTTCGTTCCTTCGTCCTGGTCGATCTCTTTTTTTCCATCTCTTCTTTTCTCTCTCTCTCTCTCTCTCTCTCTCTTTCTCTCTCAACAACGATTCGAATATGTAGTCCTCTTTCTCTCTCTTTGTTCCCACAGCTGTCCGTTTCGTATATTAATGAACGACCAATCTCGTTCGCCACGAATCGCTTTTTTATAATCAGGTACTCGCATATGTAGAGACGTAATTCTGATACATACTTTCGCAAAAAAGGGGGTCGATGCAAATTAACACTTTGCCTGGTTTCGATCTGAAACGAAAAAAAAAGAATGGAAAAGGGAAAATAAAAAGAAATGTGCAAGAGAGAAAATGTAGGAATCTTTTTTTCTTTCTTTCTCTCTCTCTCTCTCTCTCTCTCTGTTTCTTTTCTCTCTCTCTTCTCTCTCTTCCTCTCTTTTTCTCTGAAAAAGGTTCTACCTTCGTTAGAAACTAACGAAAGCACCTAAAGAGCTCTAGCGCGACGTCTTCTGAATTGGCAAGTTGAATTGCGCGCGTGCGTGCTCTAAGAAAGGAAGCATGGATAGTACGTCAGAGCTCGGTCCTTTAGTTAGAATGGTCGCTACGGCATTATAACTTGGCTACCGTAAACGGTCTGCCATTTTCGCGTTACGCAAAGCCTCCCCTCATTAGACATCCTATTCTCGGTCGTGCTCGTTTTAATTTAATCGAGTACCGTACGGCAAACGCCTGCTTCTCCCAGGTGCAACGTCCGCAAAGGCCGGGCGCGGACCTCTCGAATAGAAGGAGGAGGTTGAGAAGGCGATGAAGGAGGAGAAGGAGGAGGATGAGGAGAAGGTGGAGAAGGTGGAGAAGGTGGAGGAGGAGGAGGAGGAGGAGACTCGCATCTCATCTGACCGCGAGAGAGAAAAGGAGCGAGAGGAAGGGACCTACTTTCTATCGTAGTTAGCCTACTGTCTTGTTGCATGAGCATCCGGCAGCGCCCTCGGGCTATTCTCTACTCTTCTTTATCGCTTTCCTCATTACATTGTGTGTGTAAAGGAAAGAGAAAGAAAAAGATTCCTAAACGGAGGGGAATGGAACTCATCGGAGCCCTGTTATTCCCGATTTACGGTGCTTTTCTCCGTTGGCCTGTCCGGTGTCAGATGGTCGTACCGACATTGCCGTACCAGGATGCCGTTGATGCATTGCGTAATGAACGGAATCCACGTGGCAAGTGGATCTCTCTTTCTCTCTTTCTCTTTCTCTTTCTCTCTCTCTCTCTCTCTCTCTCTTTCTCTCTCTCTCTTTTCTTTATCTCTCTCTCTTTTTCTTTCTTATTTTTCTTATCTTTCTCTGTCGGGACGGTATGCGATTATGACGATAATAATCTCTATCATAGTTTCTGCGTTAGTTCTTTAATTTTTCTTTTATTTATTATTATACGGTTTTATTTTCTAGTTTTCTTGTTTCTTTCTTCATATACATTTTCTTTTGTATTCAAGAAATATCTCGATCATAGATCATTTCTTCTAGAATATCACTCGAAGGTTGTATCGTGTAGCACATTAGTTAAGCATTCCAACTAAATTCGTATGTAAATCATTTGTGATTCGAAAAAATAAATATAATGGTCGTTCGATATGTACCTATCCTGTACAGGACGCAAATATAATTTATTGCATACAAACTTCGGTAGGATCGCCATAATGTCTCGTTTCGAACTAGTACGCGGAGAACGTGTAAATAAATTATAAAATTAACGAGTCGACGTTCACGATCATCGCCTTCTTCCGTGACCTAGGAAGAAAGATGAATCTCTCTTTCTCTTTCTTTCTCTCTCTTTTCTCTCTCTCTTTTCTCTCTCTCAATTGAGTGCATGTAAAATGAGCGAACTCCTACAAATACTTCATAACCAGAAGCCTCTAAACACGCTATTATGCAAATAAAGGTACAGGCTAATCGTCGGAAAAGAGATTGAAATTTCTTCGTACTTCTTCCTGACGATCATTTTGCCGATTTCTCCCAAAACTTTAGCCTTCAAGGTCGCTCGATCTTTCTTCTTTCTTCCTTTCTTTCTTTCTCTCTCTCCATTTCTTTTGAAACGTTCTTTCGTCCCATTACCAACACTATAACGAAACCACATGGCAAAGACGAAGAGGAGGAGGAGGAGGAGGAGGAGGAGGAAGAAGAAGAAGAAGAAGAAGAAGAAGACGAAGAAAAAGAAGAAGAAGCTCGTTGATGCGCCCGTAGTTATGGTAAGCCTTAAACGTGCAATGCCAGTGCGGAATTTGCCTGAGCGTACGCCGCAACCAGCGAGAATGTTATACTACTACGCTGTGAAGTATTATACGTACCTATACATATACGTGTCTACAGGGTGAACCATGTAATTTGTTTGATCGACGATTAATTCATAATGATAGGTTTTAATTTTAATAATTATCAAATGTATTTGGAAATTCATTTAATTATTCTATTTTCTATTTATTAGAGAAAAAAAAAATCTTGAAAAATCTCAAAACGAGTAAAGATAGTCACCATAGATCGTTCACCCTGTATATAACGCCGAATGCATTTACCTTCGGTCCGCGGCATCCATGACGTACGTCGCGTCCGCGAACGGATTACGGCTCTGCTCTCTGTAGAGAGAACTCTAAGACGTGTTTCTACGGTGAAACTATGAGCTCGGTAGGAACTCTCTCTGTCTCTTTCTTTCTCTCTCACTATCTTTCTCTCTCTCTCTCTCTCTCTCTCTCTCTCTCTCTCTCTCTCTTATATATAGTCTTACGTGGCGTAGATACGATCCGTGACAGACGAGCTAGTGAGCAAGCAAGCGAGCGGGTTGAAGCATCAATGTTAACTGCGTTCGACTGATGGAAAACCCGTAGACATACCTGTGCCAACCCACAAAAGCCAATTCAGTGACCACAATACGTTCCTTGGGTAGAACTCGTACGTAGAAATTCTCGTGTGCGTACTCTTTCTGATTTCGTTTTAGATGCACGCAATATGGAAGAGAGAGGGAGAAAAAGAGAGAAAGAGAAAGAGAGAAAGAGAGAGAGAGAAAGACAGATAGAGAGAGAGAAAGAGAAAAAGAGAAAGAAAGAGAAAAGTGGATAGTGATAAGAGGAAAAAGAAAGAAAGAGATAGAACCTGTAGTTGTGGTAACCGCACTTATTAAGACGTCGTTGGTCGGACGGAATTTAAAGTGGCTGCCTTAACGTTAGTGGTTGAGCACGAGCGTATGGCTTCTTCCGTACATTCGTTGTCTCTCTCTCTCTCTCTCTCTCTCTTTCTCCTCTCGTTACCTTACGACAAATAAAGAAATTTTCTTGATGACATCACATCGAGTAATTCGCCTCAATTCTAAAATTGATTTTCTCGATCACACTGCCAGCTTTCTTGCGAATATTACCAAAGAAAAACGACATATGTCGATGGTTACTTTCGAGTATGATATATATTATGAAAGGGAAAGATTTTAATTCGAAGAAACGAAGAGGAGAAGGAAGAAGCGGCAGCTCGGAAAGAAAAGCGAGTAAGCGGATAAATCGGAATTCTAAGGAGGAAGAAAATAATGGTACGAGGGGAGAGGACAGTCAGTGTGTCTGTCTGTCTTTCTGTGCCGTTTTTATTGAGTGGATCCAATCGTTTCGCGCTCGCTACCCTGGAAATTCGCAAAGGAAAAACGTATTTACGTTTTGGCAAAGGAGGAGGAGGAGGAGGAGAAAAAGAAGAAGGAGAAGGAAAAGGAAAAGGAGAAAGAGCAGAGGGAGAGGAGGCTCGTGATTTTCTGAATTACTGGAAACAAATAGCATGGTGGGGGAAATTGGATAGTGACGAAAGGAAAGAGGGTTTTGATGTAGAACGACGATACGACATAAAAAGAAAGAGAGAGATAGAACTCAGTGATGTTCTCGTAGGTGAATATCTGTCTCGGTTCTCGCGCGTGACCGAGGTAGTGAGAGACGATGGTAGGAAAAGCGTAGGAGAGGAGATCGGAGGGACGTATTGGGAATAGCGAAAGACGTTAGAAGAGAAGGGTGAGTGGGTGGAGAAGGGTGAAGACGAAGACGGGAGGGAGAGAGAGAGAGAGAGAAAGAGAGAGAAAGAGAGGGAGAGAGAGGGACCAAAGCGCTTCGCGGTAGCTCACATCAAAGAGTCGGCTTAATAGAAAGCCTTAGAGGCGTTTGTTCGAGTCTCCTCGTCTGACTAAATATTCCTGACTGAGGAGATATCGGCGGGCCAAGATACACACCACGGCGCAGATCTTACGTATAGAACAAACAGCGTGGGTCCTGGGATTACGCTTCCGTTCCATACCTCCTGGGTAACGACCGCGTTCCTCTTCTCCACTACCTCCTTCTTCTCTTCCTCTTCCTTCCTCTCCCTCTTCCTCCTTCTCTACCCGCTTCTCGTCTCCTCTCGTCTCGCATAAGTTTCGCGAGTTTCTGCAATCTGCGTGTATACATATCGAGTGTCTGCCGGCTGTTCAACGAAATCTCGCCGATAGGGATATATGCGTCGTAACAAATTTGTGTATGTGGCCTAGGAAGATGCGAGCAAAGAGAGAGAGAGAGAGAGAAAGAGAAATGGATGGAGAAAGGAAAGGAGATAGCAATATACGTTTCATGTCACGATACACTAACATTTTGGAATACCATATGTAAGCATTAGAGCGTTCTCGCTTGGTATACTTACCAAAAAAATCGGGCCATCGGATTTACGAAGCGCTTGTACGTGCTCGCGCGAGCAAACTTACGAGCAAATACGAAATTTGCCTAATTAATATCGCTGTTGACAGTGGAGAACTCCACCTCTCTTATCTCTTTCTCTCGCTTTCTCTCTCTCTCTCTCTCTCTCTCTCTCTCTCTCTCTCTTTCTCTCTCTCTCTCTCTTACGCGATCGGTTTTCTCTATGAGAACTTTGAAGATTGGAAGTGCCGAAGCAGAGTAAGAGAGAGAGAGAGAGAAAGAGAAAAGCTAAGAGAACACACGATGGAAGTCGAAACTTTAACTGCTTTTGACATCGTGCTGTTGGTCCGTATCTTCTCATTTCATTCGACAGAGAAAGAGAGAGAGAGAGAGAGAGAGAGAGAGAGAGAGAATTTCGAGCACGATCGGCGAACATAGAAATACTCTAACAGTTTCCCTTCCACGAAAATGTCTCCGTTCGATCGGTGATTGAATTTCGCGTTAAATGTCCTCGAAGAAACTCTCTTGACTTTTCTTTGCTATCTTCAAGAATGGCCGTCGAATGGGTTGTTCGTATCTATCGAGAATTAACGAGGAATTCTTCGAGAGAATTTCTCCTTGTTTTTGTATCCTTGAGAATCGATTATCGGACGAGTTAATTCTCGCTCCTTCAATCTTATCAAAACCGTAGTCAACAAAACACATTATTTACTTTATTTTCTGAAATTAATTTAATTCACAAATAAAGTCAGTATAATGTCTCAGGAAAATAATTTTATTGAAACAATTAGATTTTTTTCAAAGACGATTGATCGAAAGGTACAATATATATCGTGATTATAATACTTTGAAAAAAGAATTCAAGACAAAATTTTACTCGTTCAATATCGACTCGATATTAATTCCCCTCTTTCTTTCTCACCCTATCACCCTCTCACCCTCTCTCTTTTTCTCTTTCTCTATCTTTCTCTCTCTCTCTCTCTCTCTCTCTCTCTCTCTCTCTCTCTCTCTATCTCTATCTTTTTCTCTTTCAGTCGCTTACCTATCGACTATTAGTACCTGTGGATAGCACAACCGCGAGCCCGTACGCAGATTTGATTGATTTAAACGCTTCCCCCTTATTCTACGACAGATACAAATGAATCGGATGCGCTCGTTACCGAGCGCCGCACAGATGTAATCCTTTAAAGGGGTATATTCGGTCTGTGTTTCGCTTCGGTTAAGCCATACAAATAGACGTGGGACGTTTGCAATCAGTGTTGCTCTCTCCGTTCCCCTTCTCGTGGTCCTTTCTCTCTCTCTCTCTCTCTCTCTCTCTCTCTCTTTCTCTCTATCCTGGCTATTTATAAACGAGTTCTTACGCAGGACATTCCCTTCGGCGAATCGGTACTCTCCCGTTATTATTGCTACACCAGGGAAAGGATATACATATAGCTATCTACGAACGAATCCTTTGCGTCGTCGATTTCTACGAATACACGTGTTAACTGAGAATCGCTTTGACATGTTGTCACGATGCCGACGTGCTTGAATTTCGAATTTCGACTAGATTTTCGAGAATATACCTCTTCTAGAATCTCCTTCCATGTATCTTTAGATTTTTCTTTTATTTCTTTTCTATAAATATATGTCGTAAAAATTATATATATTTATATATATATATTTATATACATAATTATATATATAGTTTATATAATTATTATATATAATTATATATATATATATATATATATATATATATATATATATAGTTTAAATAGATTGAGAGAAAATGTTGAAGACATCGAGAAAAGTTTTCGAAAACTTTCGTCCAACTCGCTACAATTTTCCTTATAAGCCGGGCCCCGTTACATCCTTCACGGTTAACCGAATTACAAAATTGAGCTTGTTCATAGTCCCAAAGTTGTTGCGATCCTTGCTCTGTCGAGGTACGAGCCACTAATTACTTCCGTTCTCGGAAAAGAGAGCAAGAGAAATATAGAGAGAAAGAGAAAGAGAGAGAGAGAGAGAGAGAGAGAGAGAGAGAGAGAGAGAGTTTTAGATGGACTCAAGGGAGGATGTCATATTAAGCTCGACAATTATTCAGACACGATGAGAGGCGGGTTCGTGAATTAACAAGATCTATCCATTGCTACCCCCTCCTAAAGAGAGTATCCTTTTCAAAAAGAGCTACAGATAGAAAGAGAGAAAGAGAGAAAGAGAGAGAGAGAGAGGGAGAGAGAGAGAGAAAGAGAGTGAAAGGAAGGAGGGAGGAGATTCTACTCACGAATCATCGTGCCAAACGATCTTGGTAACGACGCTATGCCTCAGCCGTTTGTTTGTACGCTTACTTTGCGCGGCTTTCGTTCTCTCTCCCTTCTTCCTACCAACCTCAACCCTCTATTCCTTCCAATCTCATCGTCAGCCTCATCGACCCCTCCCTCGACTCCTACTTCTCGTTCTTGCTCGCACCGACTCTTTCGCCATTGTTTAAATACAATTTTGTCGTTTACTAATTAATGTGCTCTACATCAAAGAAGATGTTTATTGGTTCATGTGATACTAAAGAGACGGTAACGAAGAGGTAACTCGCTAAGGGAGCGGTTGAAGAAGCATGCTCTGGAGGGTGAGAAAGAGAAAGAGAAAGAGAGAGAGAGAAAGAGAGAGAGAGAGAGAAACTGCTGAACGTTCGGCGAAAATATCTACGCAGAACTCGGAAAGAGGTGTTCTCTCTCCTTCTCTTCTCTACTTTCCTCTTCTCTTCTCTTCTCTTCTCTTCTCTTCTCTTCTTCTTCTTCTCTTTCTTCTTCTTCTTCTTCGTCTTCGCCTTTCTCTCTCTCTATCATTCGACAACCGTCGACGCATCGCCGCGTTTTCATCCCCTTTATCCCCGTTCTCTCTCTCTCTCTCTCTCTCTCTCTCTCTCTCTTTTTCCATCTTTCATTTGTACATAGCTACACATACAGACACAGCAAGTAGACTCCCTTTTCCTCGACAAACGACGACAACCGCCCACAGGCTCATCAACTAACTTTGTTCCAGGAGTCGCAGGGTTCGTTCCGCCCCCTTTCTCCTCCTTTCCTTTCTCCATCTCCCCTTCATTTCCTTCTTCTCCTTCTTCAACCGTAAGCCAATATCGCAATTCCGGATCGTTCCTAGTTAGCCACGTAGTTTTCCTGGTCAAACGGTTAAAGGTAGAATACAAACATCGTCGTAGCAACCACGTCGCATAGCATCTACGATATGTACATTTCGAAAGCGTAGAGCAGTCAAAATCAACGAAACTCGATCTTCTATACGATCCGATCTGTCGTTTCCCATCAAGCTTATTTTCTACTTGTTTAATCCGTCGTTCGTTCGAATCCTTTACTTTACTTTTCGAATCCTTACTTTTACCAGTCGAAAGCAATTTGCATTTCGTAATAAAGATTTGTACTATTATATCGATTGAAATTGTTTTTAAAATAATATAATACATATCTGGAAGAGCGATTACATCATCAAGATCAAATGAATGATTAACTCACTAGTCTTCTATCCGACAGCAGAGAAACTTGTTCTTCTGGAAGTGGTCCAACCGATCGTTGTCGGCATTCTTCTCGGCCTGATTCAGGATCGGCTCGACGCGGAACATTCGGCTGTCAGTTAAATTTCCCGCGTGGCAGCACAGATGAGAAAGAGAGAAAGAGAGAGAAAGAGAGAGAAAGAGAGAGAGAGAGAGACAGAGAGAGAGAGAGAGAGAGAGAGAGAGAGAGTTACTCGTCCTTCGGATTATAACTGTACCACGATGTCCATCATTATTTCTCCGCTTTCTCTCTATCCGTCTTTCAATTTTCTTCACGATTGAACTCTTGATGGAGAATATTATAGATCCCGAGGGTTGTACAAAATAAAAATGTCTTTGTTTCTCTCTCTCTCTCTCTCTCTCTCTCTCTCTCTCTCTCTCTCTCTCTCTCTCTCTCTCTCTCTCTGACTCTATCTCTTCAATTTGAACATCGTAGCATTTTTTCTTATTATAAAATTTCGACAATGTGATGAGTTGTAATCGATTAAATAAATCGAAAAAAAGAAAGGGGATTTGGAAACTTAATCTATTCTAATGGGCGAAAATGAAGAATGTAACGGAGTCGTTCAACGGGAAAAAAGTAAGAGTAGAATGTAAAGGTAGGAAGGGTGATGAGATCATAATGAATGCAGAATCATAGACGGTGGGGTAACGTGAAAGATACAAAAGAGGCTTAGAAAGCACGCGAGATGGAACAAAAGCGTACCATGATTGATCGGGGCTCTAGATGCAGCCTGTTGATACTACTGTTCGAGCCCCGATCTATACGATTCTTCGGACGAATGGACAGGAACGAACGAGAAGTAGAGAGAATAAAAAGTAGGATATAGTCTAAAGGGAGAAAAAAGTAAAGAAAGATTAAAAAAACGAAAAATTTTATCTTACATCATGATTTATTTGATCGATAATTGTTAGAAAGTTTTAATAAACTTTTATGAAAATAAACTTTAATAAACTAGTATGAAAAATCTAAAGAAATCGATTATAAGAATTATTAAAAATTAAAAGAAAAAAAAAAGGTAATTAAAAAGAAGAACGCGAGACTAGAAAGAAAGTAGATTGGTTAGATTGGTAAGAAGGGTGAGAGAGAGAGAAAGAGAGAGAAAAAGGGAGAGAGAGAGAGAGAGAAACCGATAAGACAGTCTCATCGTGCTCCATGGACCGAACGAAAAACAGGATCGCGCAAGGGCCATCTACGCATTATGTTTAACGAAAAAAGGGGGAGGACAGAGAAGATGAGCAAAAGTACTACTACTAACGTGGTATTGGGCACGTAGTAGCACAGCTACAACGAAGTTTCTCCTCCCAGATTTCTCATGGGTTCCTCGCTGTGTCAATAGGCTCGATTTCCCTTTCAAGTTGTCAACTCTTTTTGTGTGCCCGGCAAATTGTCGCCGGAGGGTGAGGAGAAAGAGAGTCCTAAGCGTAGGCGGTGGTAGTCGATGATGTTAGTCGGTGGAGCGGGGAGGGAATGGGAAGAGAAGGGGTGGCTTAAATTAACATTATCGTTGCGACGACAAAGACGACGGGCCACCCGGACTACTCTTCACTAGCTGGACTCCCTCGGATGAGAGAGAAAAATAGAAAAAGAGAGAGAGAGAGTGAAAGAAAGAGAGAGAGAGAGAGAGAGAGAGAGAGGACTGTACGCGCTGGGTAAACAATTCCACTTGACAATCGGCTCGTTTGATGTCGCCCGATTACCCTCCGCAAACAATTGCTGATTCGCCCCGGAAAACGGAGCCTATCTTCTCTCACCGTCCGCGAACCTTCTGCTTCTCCGCTCGACCAAATGGCTCCCGTGTTGGCCGATCGCTTCCCGGGAATTGGATATTTTTCTTTCTATTTTTTTCTCTTGTTTTTTAACTTACTTGGGTACTTATCTTTCTACTCTATCAATTTCCTCATCCCTTCCTATCCTCTCTCTCTCTCTCTCTCTCTCTCTCTCTCTCTCTCTCTCTCTCTTTGTGGTTTAATTAGAATTACGTTCAATCTTGTTCATCACAAACTATAAATACACGTTTATTACATTTATATATATATATATATATATATATATATATATATAATTGATCTTATATCAGTATATGTACTGTAAGTATATGATCTGTAATAGTAGTAGCAGTAGTAATAGTAATAATAATAGTAATAGTAGTAGTAAGTATATTCAAATTCTTTGAGGATCAAAAAGCAAAGTAAATGTCGAAGCGATAGAAGTCCGAAGATGGGATTAAGATTTGCGACCTTGTCGCACGATGTAAGAAAAGGTAACGAGGAGAGAAAGATATATATACGAGCAGCTCTTTAAAAAAACATCCCTCGCGCGTTGTTGCTGTCCTGTCTCGTTCCTCGACATATCGGAACCTGTTCCCGCGTCGGTACGCCGTTGGTCAATCTCATTAATTAACACTCCGCGTCGTGGAAGGAAGGAACGAAAAGACGCCGCTGGAATTTTCATCGGGTCGCATCCTTCATCCCACGTACATCGAGAACGGAGAACATCAAGAACTGCAGCGACAACAGCAACAGTAACAGCAACAGGAGATCGTATTTATCGGTCTCACGCGAACTTATGGAGACGACTTTTCCTTTCTCTCTCCCTTTCTCTCTGTCTTTCTCTATCTCTATCTCTATCTCTCTGTCTCTCTCTTTCTCTCTCTTGTATCTTTTGAATGTTCGATGAAATCCATCGAAGAGAAGAAGGGAAAGAAAAACATAATGCTATTCCTTTCTCTTATATTTCATTTTTGCGTTTACTCCGTCGACTCTTTAATTAGGCTGTCTCGAATATTCTTCTTACATAAGGCTGTGTGTCACCCTTCACAATAAGGGCGGCGATGGCCAATCATAAAGAGATTCGCCGTTTTGCGCGGGCGACGCGTAATCTGAATAAAATATACGATCGAATCGATAGATAAAGGACAATGCTCTTTTCACCGCTCTCTGGAGGAAGGAAAGAAGGAAGGAAGGAAGGAAGGAAGGAAGGAAGGAAGGAATGAAGGAAGGAAAAAAGGAAAGAAAGAAGTGGAGATGGAAAAGGATGAGGACAAGACAGAGAGGGAACGAGGAGCCTCTTGGAGTCTCTCTCAACGAAGTCGACAAAGAGGCTCCTTCTATGCAAATTAAATGCTGTTTCCATAACCATTCGTCCGTTCCATTGAGTGAGCGAGGTTCGGTTCGCCTGTTCGCCCGGTTCTTTGTCATCAAGGTAAAGGGAACTTTCACAAGGGGGCCGCGTTCGCTCGTTCGCCCGGCAAACGAACCAACCACCCACCAACAACCCTGCCGTTTTCAATAACCGAAAGCTCTCTCCTCTCTTTCTCTTTCTCTTTCTCTTTTCTCTCTACGCTATTAATCAAAAGAACTTCCTTCTTTCCCTCTTCGCTTCTTTCTCTTTTTCCTACTCTCTTTCTCTTTTTCTCTTTTGCATTTTTTTTATCTCTCTCTCTCTTTCTTTTTTTCTCTTTCTCTTTTGCTTTTTTATTTCTCTCTCTCTCTCTCTCTCTCTTTCTCTCTCTCTCTCTCTCTCTCTTTCTCTCTCTCTCTCTCTCTCTCTGTCTATCTTTTACGTTCTTTTACGCATGGAAAACATACAGAAAATGATATGTTCTCTGCGACTTGTACGTTGCAAATATGTTTATAGAAAATCTAATATATTTACGATTCGTCGATAAATAATGTATAAGAATGTTATAAACATTAAAAGATAATTTCTGTCGTAGATAGATTTATTTTTCGATTTTTTTAAATGGAAAGTACATGCATCTATATGTATCTATCATTTTATAGATATATATATATATATATATATATATATATATATATTTATTTATTTATTTATCTAATAAAGTAGACTTAGCGATCGTTATATGAACGTTTCAAGAAGCCATTAAAAAGATTGTTTCGGAAAGTACACGTTAAACGAGCGAGTCATAGAGATTT
>NC_140812.1:4567500-4580000 GCF_050613455.1 Vespa mandarinia
GATGTTCCTCGTGGATGAATTCTAATATACGAAAGAATATCTTGAAAGCTGATTGATGACATATAAATCATAATTTTTTTTTTTTAATGAACAATTTTCAATTGGTTTCAATTGGGCAATAAAAATATACAGAGAAAGAGGACATAACATTAGACGTAAATCGCTTGGTATCTTCGAGGCAGATTCAAACGGTTCACGTTTAGTATTCGAGAATGGCGGTTACATCGCGTAAAAGAAGAAGGGTGAAAGGAGAAGAGGGGATCGAAGAACGTTTCTGTTTCATCGTCGTTAATTCGCCATCCTTTTCGTCGAATGCGCGTTGCCTTTTCCTTTCTCGGTCTTGCCTTTTAATTCCCGAAGAAAGCTGCGCGTGTTTCGTATATAAGGATATCCCTGTGCGATAACTTTGCCGATAGCGTACGGTTAAGTTGGTAGGTAGTAGTACTAGTAAGTAGCCACTCTGGTTCTAGCGATAGGAAAAGGCGCCTCTGTGAATACGTGCTCGTATTCGCGCTAGCTAAGATCCAGGATTGTTTTCTTGGATATATCGGCAGGGCGTCCCACGTAAACGGCTACCTTGAAGGAACATGAAGAAAACGATTTCTTTTATGAAAGGTGAAATGTTTCTTCTATCGATTAATATAATACGTAAATTTAATACGTGAAGTCTTGGAAAAAAGTTTCTTTTTATGTCTTTTTTTTTTGTTTTGTTTCTTTCTCCTTTCCTTTTTTTATAACGAAGACAACAGAGACAAATTATATCGTCATTATTATTATTATTATTATTTTTTTTTGTATATAAAAGATTATTTTCAAGGTTATTTTTAATTTTTTTCTTTTTTATAAAAGATTATTCTGATTATTTTTATTATCAATTCCTCTAAGTCGATAGGTTACATGTATCTCTTTATTCCTATTGACATATACAGAATTAATCTTTCCTCGTGCACACATTTGAGATAATTCCCTTTTCTTTCTCGATAAAATTATTCAAAGTTTCTTCTTTCGTATCATCTCAATTTATATAGACTTCCCTTTTCGTAGACTGCTAATTACAGAGGCGAAGTGTGGCAAGATATAGAAAAGACATACATAGATGCGTTATAAATAGAGACGAGAAAATAAAAGAAAAAAAGCTTAGTGGTATCGTAGTCTCTGCTAAGTGGTCAGAGATCGAGAGAGAAACTCGACCGGATTGTAAAGTCTTCCATTAAGTTCTACCTCTTGTTTCTTTTTTGCTCTTCTATCTCCACTCGACGATGTCCCTCGTCGGTCATTTATTTATCTAGTCTCTCGCTAACATTCGCTACCGATCTTTGATTTAATTACGTACTTGCTTATCTCTCGACTTGCCTGCCGTCCATTGGACGCTTATAACCCAACATTCTACCTATCTATCTATCCGACATACGTACGTTATTATTCGAATAATCCTGCAGGAAACGATCTTATTCTTCGATAAGCAACGACTCGTAACTTTTCTACGCACGTAATGTCGATCGAGCACGCGAAAGGCACGTCTCGTCGTACTAATTTGCACAACTTTCGACGAACATCTGCAAGAGAACTTGCGTAAAATCTACGACTCGCGACAACGAGTCCGAGAAGAAGAGTAAGAGAGAGAGAGAAAGAGAGAGAGAGGAATAGTGTGCGTGTGTGTGTATGAGAGAAAGAGAGAGAGAGAGAGGGGGGGAGAGAAAGAAGACAAGAAAATAAATAAATCTTTCGTGCGAGCGAACCCATACTACTACCACCATCACCACCTGCTTCTCTCGCCACTAAATACGCGTAATACATTCGTGCAGATGACAACACTCGTCCAGACCATGTTGAAAGACACACCTGTATAAGAAAGAGAAGAGAAGAAAGAGTGAGTGAGTTTTTTTCTTCCATTCTTGTCTCCTTTTATTTTTCTTTGACATAAACGAGAGGAAGTTATCGAGAGTTATAATTAAACTAGAAACGCATTGGATGATTCGGAAAATAGAAAAGGAATTGAGCAGGAAGGCAAACTCGTAGATGTTGAATCATGCATCTCTTCCTGGTGGCAACATTAATAAAACGTTTTACGCTTTCGATACTTTCGTCTAAAGTCTTTCGTTATTTTCTTCTCTCTCTCTCTCTCTCTCTCTCTCTCTCTCTCTCTCTCTTTCTCTCTCTCTCTCTTTCTCTCTCTCCTGATCGTAATTAGAGGATCGTTCGTACTTACATAGATGATCCGATATATCCTTTACGTAATTAAAAGCAGCTCTTTACCCATGCGATATTACGATACGTTGATCGTTACGGTCCATTGTATTGCTAATGGCTTAATGACAACGTCGTCAAGATCTTGCGTTTTCGAGTTTGTTTCGTGGACAGAAAATTATAGAGACGAAATGTGCATCGACTCGTACTCGATAATTATGTATATAATGTATATAGACGATAATATCGAGTTTATCAAGATACTAACGTCGAATAATAATATTTTATCACGTGACTCGACTTGAATTTTATCGTGTATATTTTATATAAACTTTTATACGTTTTACGTTACGCGTTCGTGATTGAAAGGAAAAACCATTCGATTTCTCGTGCCAAGAAAAGAAACGGATTCGTTTGAGCTAGTTATCCATACACGTCGAATTGTATAAACGAGTAGGCTGCGAATTTCACAATTGTTTCGGTTCGATCCGATCGACGACGTTCTCGTGAGCAACTTTAACGTTCTCTTCCTCTCGTGACTCTCTCTCTTTTTTTCTCTCTCTCTCTCTTTCCCTCTCTCTCTCTCTCTCTCTCTCTCTCTTTCTCTCTCTCTCTCTTTCACATGCGCGCGCGCGACGAACGTTTGCATCTGACACGAGTATCGGACGGGATTTCTTTTCGCACCTGACTCACGCCATCGCGCTTAGATAGATCGGTAAATCACGCCTCGCACGACACACACGTGGGCAATTAACGTGTATCTCCAGACGATTAGGTGCGTTAAGGATTACAAGCGTAGCTATGCTCTCGCACGATACGTGCCATGCGTATCACCGTGAAATCTACGCGTGGGTGAACGATCGAGAGGGGTAAAGAGGAAAGAAAGAAAGAGAGAGAGAGAGAGAGAGAGAGAGACAGAGGAAAAGAGAGAAAGAGGGAAAGATAGAACGAATGAATGATTGGAAGGATAATAAATTTGTTACTATTTTACACTTATATAATAACGAAAAATTGATCGTTCTTCTAAATTTGAATTGATAATTAATTTCATTTTGGATTGGTTATTTTTGCAGTAATAGAGTTTTTCATCTATGAACAAGTCTGAGTGAAATGATCGAATATAACGGATGAAATACAAACATGAAAAAGTAAAAACGTGTACACATTAATTATTTTCTTGATTGCGAAGTATAAAAAACGAAGGGACAAGGTTGGGAAAAAAAGTCACGAATAACTGTGGTTAATTATGTCTTTGAAATTGAGTTGCGAGCGTGGCACTAGCGATTCACGGAAATCTCAAAAAATTTGTAACGGTGGAAACGACTCCGCAATAACAGGACTTAATATTGTAATATCAGACTCGTTGCAATCAAAATTACCGGTGTAATGAGATATCTTTGCCATTCGTTTGGCATCTAAACGTAAATGAGGAACGAAGTGGCGACAAAGAACCAGAAATACTGTCGCAGAAAAACTGCTTAGCAAAGCAAAAAAAAATTACAACGAGTAGATTCAAGCCGATCGAATATAATATTATTCTATGACCGTTTTACGTTTTACGGTTAGTTTACATAATAAAGAGCTTTCGAACTGAAGGTCGTTACGTGTTTTTGCACGATCGATAGAAAATCGTAGACGTTTACGTTCGTTGTGTTGTAGCGCATCGTACGGAGCAGTTACGCCTCGATCATCAATCGTGACACACGCTCCGAAAGATTCGTAAACTTTTCCACTTTTACTTCTTATTTTCATTTCAAATTTGTATATATTAACACGCACATACGCATGCTCACACGCACTCACGCATACACGCACCGATATAATTACATCGGAATATCAAATTTATTTTACATAATTATCTACAATTTTATTAATATCAATATGCTAGTAAATAACTTTCTATGTATGTATGCATACACATACATACATATATATATATATATATATATATATATATATAATATAATTTATATAATAAGACAAAGAGACGATTTCAACCGTGTATTTAAAAAGCATTTTCTAATGGAAAAGTCGTTCGCAGGTGAATAGCTGGAGCAAAAGTAGAAGAAACAGTAATAGCAGCAAAGTGAAGAAGGGTAGAAAATAGTTGCTTCTTTTTCTGGTAAATGCAAACGGTCTATACTACGTATATACTCTATCTTCCTCTTTTCCGTTCGTAGAGCTATAAAAGCACGAAGGCACATATATTTTCTCCTGATCTGGAAAACAATACGCTAAACGTGGATTTATATGCACCGCAGAGCGAGGCAATAACTTAGGAGCGCGAAGGACCGCCGGCTCTTTAGCGTTTCCCTTTCCCTAGAACAGCATCGCCGTACTGCTAGTATACTATAATACTCTCCCGGACGCGTCCCTTCTCTAAATAAGGAAGCGACGGAAACGGCGTCCCATTTCTTCTTTTCTTCCTTCCGTCTCTCGTCCTCGTCGAAGCGTACCGATAATCCCAGCTCTTCTTTTCTTTTTCTTTCTATCTTTCTTTCTTTCTCTTTTTCCTTTCCTTTCTTTTCCTCTTCCTTCTTCTTCTTCTTTCTCTTTCTCCTCCTCCTCCTCCTCCTCCTTCTCCTCCTCCTCCTCCTTCTCCTCCTCCTCCTCCTCCTCCTCCTCCTCCTCCTCCTCTCTTTTTGCTTCTCCGACACCACCACGAAACGAGTCTTTCAATGCGATATCTTGGAAAATGTCCTTTCAAGAAAATCAAGCCAACCGATTGCACTTGGTCTCTCTTTCTGTCTACATTCTCTCTCTCTCTCTTTTTCTCTCTCTCTCTCTCTCTCTCAGTCGTCTTTTACATTGCTTTTGGTGAGAATACGAAAGCGTCTTACTCGTAAATTAAAATCCTGCTTGGATAAAGGCGATAAAGAGGAGAAAGAAAGTTCTCTCCAATAAGAAAAACTAATCGTACTATTCGTATTTTATTGTTAATCCACCAACGGATTATTCATCGGATTTTTTAATATTTTAAACTCTTGATAAAAATTACAATTTAATAATAGTATTTACTGAATTCAATTAGACTTATATATTAAAATATAAATCATTGTGAACGTTCGTTATATCAGCACGTTCATCATTCTTCGTCTTTAAGATCAAATCATGATATTAAGCGTTCGAAACATCTCCTTGGAAATTTCCCGAGGCTGTAAATCGATCCGAATTTATGAAATTGCCAAGAGCCATAGGAATATAATGGCGGAAGTCGACGTCGCGAAAGATCGATAGGATCGATCTCAACAGTCGTGTCTTTTGCGATAAGTATCGTGCGTGGCACCGTTATCATCGGGTCTGTAACTTCCTCCTTCTCCTACTCTTTTAAACATAAATTCAAATTATTGGCGTTATTTATATATCATAGCGAAAAAGAGATAGGAACAAACAGGCAGCGATAAATCGACGATACGCGACGCGTATCTCGACTTGAAGAATGGAGTTTCCCGACAAGCGTCGATTTGTCAAGAAGGGCTTCGAATGCCTCTCAATGGCAACAAGCGGAAAGCTCACCCTCCACAGGGGCCATTCCGGAGTCACAATACCCTCAATGCGCTCCTTATCCCACTGCGAGAGAAATGGAGAGCGGTTTGAGCGACTCCTTTCTTCCACCGCCCTTCTCTTCCCACTCCTCACCTTTTATTTCTTTCTCTTTCATTCATCTCTCTCTCTCTCTCTCTCTCTCTCTCTCTCTCTCTCTTTTTCACTCTACTCTCTTAGTCTCCTTTTCTCCTCAAAAACCGATCGAAGGAAGCCTACAAAATTTACTTACCTACCGGTCGTTTTCTTTTTTCATCCCTTATCGGACCTTTCAGCCTGTAAGCGGATAACTTTATTACGTTCTCCTCCCACCACTCTCCAAAGTAATTCGCTTTTCGTCCGGCTATCAAACAAAACGTTCGTACGTAGGTACATGCCTAAGTATTTTGTCTCGATTCGTGAAATCTTTTAAAAGTAAGAACTTTGGAATGGAAAGAAAATAGTCGTTTAGGTATATAAATTAAATTTGGCCTTTTATCGAAACAGAAAGATTGCACGTATCAAATATAGATAGATAGAAAGATAAATAAATATATCGTTACTCCGGTTAGCCTTTCAAAGGGTCAGCGCGTGCTTACGTTTGAATCATACCAAATCAAGACATGTCCAGTAATAGCCGAGATGCAATCAATTATAGAACAAGCTGTTTTACGAGCTAGTAATTAAACTTCTTAAAAATAGTGTATATAACGAAGGCCATATATAAGGTAGCATATCATCGGTTAATTACACGACTACTCATATCATTGTTCCTCCGCTAAGAAAGAGCCATGTCATAAAGTAAAGAAGAAAAAAAATTTTCTCATAAATATTAGGAGAGTACCAAAAGGAGATAGTACCATACAGTTTCACAACCATGTCGATGTCATTGAACATTGCTCTCAAAGACGGGGTTGAAGCGTGCATTCGTCGGCATCGATCGGCCATTACCAGCCATTAATCGTACGTCAAATCATCGTCCCGTTATTATCCATCGTGTGCGTACGAGGTGGTTTAGCATGGGCGTTTGTTACCATCTTCGGTCTTCCTCGCACGGGAGATCGAACGGACGGATCCATTACGCGTTATTGTCTCGCATCCTACCTTTCTCCCCACCCCCCTCATCCATCCTCTCTCTCTTTCTCTCTCTCTTTCTCTCTCTCTCTCTCTCTCTCTCTTTCTCTCTCTCTCTCTGTCTCTCCCCACCCTCTCTTCCTCATACATCCCTCTGGTAGAGTCCACTACATACTCCGTCGAGGCTTTCCACCGATCGATTATCGTGCCAACGACTCGATCGGCGATACTACTTGCGCCCATAGCATTCGCATAAATTCCACGATGCGGATTTATCGCGTACGTCGATCGCCGGATAATAGGTCGGCCGACCTCGACTTTATCTCGGACTTGAACGAAGATCGGACGCACCGTAAAACGATCGATCTCTCGTGAATCCGAAGACGACGAAGACGAAGATGGAGACGACGAGCAGGAAGAAAAGGAGGAAGGAGGGTTCATTGTCGAGATGGTTAAGATCAAAGCACGAGAAAGGTCAACGTTTTTGCACTTTCTAAACGCCTCGCGGCATGCTTGCTTCGCCAGGGAATTAATGATTTTTCGAGCTCGCTCGGGTTAACGACGGGAAAGAGAGAAAGAGAGAGAGAAAGAAAGAGAGAGAGAGAAAGAAAGGGAGAGAGAGAAAGAAAGTGACTGCTATGTTAGAGAAAGAAGACTGATGCTAGTACTATCGGAGTATCGCTCGTATAGAAGAATAGCCAAGACTCGTAACGAGGTTTGTTAACTGGTAAGATAAGAAAGGTTGTGGATGGATAACACGCGAAGAAGGTATGTACGTCGACGCTGCAGAATAATTTATCAAGAAAGAACGAATTCGTTCAGATTCTTTATCTATCTATTTATCTATTTATCTATCTATCTCTTTCTTGAGTTTGTCCTTAAGAGAGAAAGAAGAAAAGGAGAGGCCAACTTGGATTTTATCTCTCGCGGAAAACAATCGATCTTTTCTCGAAGTACTACGCTCTATCTCCTCTCTCTCTCTCTCTCTCTCTCTCTTTCTCCTTCTCTTTCTCCTTTTAAGAAGGAAAAGAGAAGAGAGTCCATTATAGACCAAGTCGATTCTACGGCACCATGCGTGCGAAAGGTCGTGACTGCAGTACGCTTTGCGATCAACGTTTTTGCACTTTCTAATGCCTTAGCGCGATGCTCTCTCGCTGTACGGAGTTAACGATAACCACGATTCTGCCTACTGGCGGCGGCCTGCTAAGCGCATTCGTATCCTTCCTTACCGTTGTAACTCGTTACCGAGCAGCTTGCGAACCTTCGAGAAAGAGAGAACTCGAGAAAGAGACTCGTATCTTCCTTCCTTCCTTCCTCTCTTCACCTTAATGCTCTTTGAGCATAAAAGGACTTTGGTCTTTTACGAGAAATAAAGAGAGAAAGAGATGGAAAGAGATAAAAGGCTGCTCTTCGTGAATCAACGTGTCGATGATAACGCACCAGGACAGGTGTGCGAAGAAAATAGAGGGATAGAGAAAGAGAGAGAGAGAGAGAGAGAGAGAGAGAGAGAGAGAGAGAGAGAGAGAGAGAGAGAGAGATACAGCTGATAGGCGATCTCAAACCGAGCAGTCGATGTTAATTTTCGCGATGCGGTGTTGATCGACTCCAATATGTATCGTATAATTATCGTTTCTCCTCGAGATGCATCGAGAACTGGCAGATAGTCTTCTCTTTCTTTCTTTATTTCCCTCGTCCCTTAACGAAGCTTCCATTCATTTTCGTTTCATTTTTATTTTTGTTTTTATTTAATTTTCTTTCTTTTTTTTTTCTTTTTTTTTTTTTTAATTTCTTTTTCCTCGTTTTCTCTATCTCTCGAGATATTACGAGGTATGTAAAAAACGATGCATTAAAATTCGCATAATAATTATCGTTATTATCGAGTCGGAAAAACGACAGCACGTATCGTTTATAATCCATCGAACGTGAGAGAGAGAAAGAGAGATAAAGAGAGAGAAAGAGAAAGGGAGAAAGAAGGAGAGAGAGGGAGAAAGAAGGAAAGAGAAAGCATATCGAACCCCGGCTATTAGGATTAATCGAAAACGGCACACCGCGTATACGGCGAGATCAAACGAATTTCTCTATGAAGCAGAGTAGAGAACCGAATAAGAAAGACAAAGAGAGTGAAATGAATGAGCGAGAGACAGCGGTCATATATCGTATAGTGGTGGGATGGTTGTAAAATGAGAAAGACAGAGATGGAAAATTATCACATAAATAGAGATAGAAGACGCATATATACCTACATATTATGCATACCTAAGTATATCTACGCGTACATACATAGAACGTAGCTTTACGGAGACGTTAACGAGAGTCGACAATTTAATGGCGTAACGTCGTTTCGCTTCTCTATCTCTCTCTCCGAGAGGCGTTGCACCGCGATAGAGATATAATAGGAGCAGCGCTAATTAATAATTAATAACCCGGATCCAAATTAAATGGGTTTAAGGGTCGAGGGTGGTCGCCGATACGGAGCAATGAATGCCGTGGCGCGTGGTGTATCGGAAATGGCATTGGGGTGCTGCTTGGAAAAGGTGGAAGGGTGAGAGAGAGAGAGAGAGAGAGAGAGAGATCTCGTTGGAAGGGTGGCCCGCAGAGAGAACTCAGGAACGCTCCGAGGGGTGTTGCATTATTTATGGCCGCCATCGATCATCGTCCAGCGAGCGGGACCACCGCGAACACCCCACTAATCGCCATATGACAGCCGTATTTATTTTAAAGTCGCCCACGTCAACGTACGATGCATTAATCCTAATTGTTTGACTCGACCCTGCATCGCGCCTTCCTCTTACGCTCTCACTCCCTTCTACACATCGGGGAGTCCTTATTGCGAAATAATACGAAAACCTTGGGTAGAGGTAATCCTTTCGGTGACGACGACAATGGTCGTGGTGGTGGTGGTGGTAGTGATGGTATTGGTAATAGTGATGGTGATAGAAATATATGGAGAAAGTAATCGTAAAGAATACGAGTTCGAAAGGGACGAATGTTTCTTTAATACAGGACATGATAAAGAGAGATAACGTTTTGCGTATTCTCGTCGCATTTTTCACGTACGAAGTCAAAAGTCGAGAGAAGTCGAGAGAAGTCGAGAGAAGTCGAGAAAAGTCGTGTGAAGTAAAAAAGAAAGGAAAAAAGGTAGATAGGTAGGTAGGTAGGGGTGTAGAAGGAAGGAAGAAAGGTAAAGAGGAAAAGGCAAATAAAGATAAAAGAAGAGACAGATAGATAGTAACACTATGTAAAGTCGGAGTGTGTATAGAGGGCTTGTGTCAGAAACGTGACGCGTGTGTCGCGTTGAAATATGCATAGGAAAGAAAGGACACTTCCTGGGGTTGCAAGGAAGAGAAAGAAAAAGGAAATGAAAGAAGAAAATAGGTAGACAGAGAGAAACAGGAAGAGAGAGAGAGAGAGAGAGAGAGAGAGAGAGAGAAAGACACAGCCTTTTCCGTTAGAAAAGTTGCAAGTTCGAGTTTAAGAACGAAGAAGAAGAAGTAGAAACGATGGAGAAATGGGAAAAGAAGAAAGAAAATCGCTGTGCAGCACGACGAGAGCATCGACTGGAAAGCATCGTCTCGACAGCGCGTCGTCGCAACGATGGAGGGTGGAAGGAAAGGAAGAGAGAAAGAGAGAGAAAGAGAGAGAGGGGGAGGGGGGGAAGATAAGCAGGAAGGGATGACGCGCGGATGTCGAGGAAGGAAAATACGTTGGGCTCGGTGGGGAGGCGGGTGGACTTTGCAGCAGCCACCCTGTGCGTTACATGGCGACGGCCCCGGAGGTCGTCCGTTGACCCCGCCTTGCCTCTCAACTCTCCTTGTTGCCTAACTCGTGCGCGCCCTCGTACTCACGCTACACCGACTCTCGTCTCTTTTTCCTTCAGAAAGTCGTGCGTGTATTTCTTGCGCGGACCGATTTTGTTGCATCGAATGAAAGCGATTACGATTTACAGAAGTATTGTCGATCATTTTTTCTTTTCTTCTTCTTTTTTTCTTTTTGTTTTTCAAACAAGATTTACGATTTTTTCATGACGATAACACGGAATAAATTTTAGAATTTTTAATTCGTGATAATTTTTACAACAATCGTGATATCAATTATAGATTATTTATTATCGTGATATTCTTCTTAATTGCACACGAATCGATATCATGTCTTTTCGATAAGGCGATAAATTTTCTTTTGACTTTTTGGTGTATAAACGTTGACATTTATGTCGTATCGAAAGGCACGTTCGTTGATATAATATCATCGTAAGGATGTTCATCGGCGTCGAGAGGATGGAAGGAACGCATTCGTCGTCTCTCGCCAAAGGAAAATTTCTCTTCGTATTGATCGCCGATAGGCCGCGATTCGAAAGGACTCGAACTCGATAGCCGCGAGGAATCCTGACCTATCTCGACGTTTCTAAGTGGCACTGGCAAACGAGCCGTCCAGGTGACACCGATCGACTACCAGACGAAATCAATTACTGGTTACGATCTCTCCCACCCTCTCTCTCCCTCTCTCTCTCTCCCTTTCTCTCTCTCTCCCTCTCTCTCTCTCTCTTTCTTTCTCATACTCCCGCAGCGAAACCGTTTCACGCTCGATCGATCGTGGCTCGCCACGCGTACGAGAGGCCAAGAAAAGTGAGAAAGAGAGAGAGAGAGAGAGAGAGAGAGAGAGAGAGAGAGAAAGAGAGAAGGAGAAAGGAAAGAGAGAAGAGAAGATATGATGGAAACTAAAAGACGAGGGAAGTCGTCCGCAATGCCGGATGACCAGAAGATATCCGTGTTTGAAGACCGACTACAAGCTTCGACCTCTCGTTCTTCTCTCTTCAAGGAAGGAAATAGAAAGAGAGAAAAAGAGAAGAGAGGTAAGAATGGAAGAGGCAGTCAAGCAAGCAAGCAAGCAAGTTAGCAGGCAGGCTGGCAAGCAGGGAGTCGTGGCACGACGACTTTGCACGACGAAGACGACGACGACGAGGCCCCGGCTGTTGGCGTAACTTGTTCGACGCGCTCCTCGGGCGCGATGGGGTCATCTTCAAAGTGTACGGAGAAGAGGAGATGCACTGGCCGAGCGATCAGCTCGGGGTCAACGGAGGAGGTCGCTGAGGTACGTCGAAGACGCACACGCGAGTGCCAAGTCACCGAACACACACGTGCCAGCAGGCTAACCAGCCACAACGGCAGCAACCGCCTGCTCGAAACTCGCTCGGGACACTCGAGTTCTCCTCTATATTACGCTCCTCGTATCTCGTCTTCGATCCTTCTCCTTCTCATTCTTTCTTACTCTCTCATTCCATTTTCTTGTATAAATCACTCGAGATAATCGCATACGATGGCTGTTTAATCGTTCGACGTATCGTCGGGTTGTGTTCGCTCCTTTAGCGTGAAAGAGAGAAGATACGAGAGAAACCCTCGACAATTTCGATCAGTCGATTATTAACGACGAGATATATCGCCCAGGATCTTTCAAAAAGTTTAACGATAGTCTCGTCTCCGTTCGATCCACGAGAGAGCACCTGTCCCATCCCGTCGTCTTCGTCGTCGTCGTCGTCTTCGTGAGAGAGAGAAAAAGAAAAAAATGGACGATTCAAAAGTGATGGTAATATTGAACTGAGCTGGAGAAAGGGGGAAAAAAATAGGTACACGACGGCTTTAAAAATACGACTTTTCGATTCACGAGATTACTCGGCCCAGATAAAGGCATCCGTTTAATAATCATAAATTCTTGATCTTTGA
>NC_140812.1:4582500-4632500 GCF_050613455.1 Vespa mandarinia
GAATTACTCGCGATAGTTTTTTCTTTGTCTCTTTTTATTCTCTTTTTCATCATTGTTTTGCAAACAAGTATCGAGTTTTCTTTTTCCAGAGTTTTCTTAGCTAGGATATAACTATAATGTTGTTGTTGTTGTTGTTATTTTTATTATTATTATATAAGAGAAAGATAGAGATATTTAAGTTATTTTATTTTCAGTTTTACTCATGTTCGATAAAACGAAAGTAATAAATATAGTGTAACTTGTAACACGTTCTCTCTATCGGCTTTCCTATTTTCTATAACATTTACCACTCCTGGCGTGTGTTATTGGCTCTGTATTCACACGGAACATGTTAAAGGCCCAAGTCAGACGATAAATAATGCGTTTCCGCGTGCGTATCTTCGTTGATTTTACGTAATACTCGGCTTCAACATTGGGATAATATTAACAACGATGGAAGATAGAAATGTATTTTCTCGAATGTAAAAAATTAATATCATTAATTCATATCGTAGTTTTCTTGAATTTCAATATCTTTATTTTTACTTATTTATTTATTTTTGTTTCTATCATTGTTTCGGATGAATCGATTAGTGTTCGTGATCGCGTTAGCATCGATTCTCGGTCAAGAAAAAGTTTGAAACTTGAGCCCACGGAAGCTTATTCCGCTCGTTCAGCACCCACGCATCGCTTATTCCATGAGTTCTCAAATGGGACAAGTATTTACGTCTACGGCACAACGTTACAAAGTCGAGTGTCACTTCCGTGTTGTTTCGCGTCATACGACAAATCGGTGAATACAACATTTCGAATCGTTTTAAGTTCTTTTTTTTTCACTTAAAAGCCATTAAGAATGTACTTGAAAGAGCATTTGTCGCAAGCAGGACATAGAAACGTATGAGAAAGCAAGGAACATGATTTTCGATTATAATCCGTGAGTATGTATTACATTAAGTATCGAGATATACGTATATAATTGTATTATATTTTTCGCATAAATCTCATACACACATAAATCTACAAAAATGAAAGAAAAGGAATGAATGATAAAAAAAAAAGGAAAGAAAGAGATATATATATAATTAAGTTTACATTTTGGTCGAAAGTTAAATGGAATTGATCTTTCCAATGGAGAATCAAGCAATAAGAAGAGTAAAGAAGACGGGAACACTTCCAGTAGAGAATCGTAAGATCTTTCGATAGGAGAGAATCTGAACGAGTCAGAGCGATATTGCTCATTTGACAAAATGAAAATCAAATCTTTCCTGAGTAATCGCAAAAAGAAATGGAGTAGTCAAAGCAGAAGAGAGTAGAATAAAGTAGTAGTGATATAGAGGAATTAAAAGGGTAAAGGGAATAAGGAGAATGATAAAATATCGATTAAGTGCAAGAGAGAGAAAAAAGACAGAAAGAGAGAGAGAGAGAGAGGTAACTGTCATTGGGAATACAAAATGCAACATTGCTGACACCTCGATAAAGGAATGGTAGAAATAATCTTTTCTTTTCATCTTCTTGCTCTCATTTATTGCATTCTCCTTATCGTGTCAGCTGCAAAATTCTCGTTAAGTCAAGAATATCAAGTTCAAATGTGATTTTATTATTTCTATTTATTTTATTATTATACATCTTGTTACGAATAATCTACATTAATAAATTATTTCTACATTAATAATTCTCGATTTTATATACATATATATATATATATATTTTTTTTTTTTCTTTCTAGTTGTAGTAAAAAAAGTAATAAAAGAAATCGAATTAAATATAATATTTGTTCGTTGGTGGAAGGGGAATAACATCGAAATTCGAGATTCTTTCAAAGGATAGAATTTTCGTTTTCGAATTTATTCTATTATGTAGTACGAGTGAGGAGGATAGAGATAGTTGCTCAATACCTATAGAGAAAAGAGAAGATTCGGTTCTTGGCAAGGCCGTTCTTAGTGATCTCGTAAAGAACGAATGGGCCGAACATTTTCTATCGCGTCCGGCAATCGACTTAGCTTCTTTACGGTGCAAACGGTTGAATACCGTGTTCGAACAAGCAACCCAACGTCTCAGTATTGGTAAAAGGTAGATAAAAGATAGACACTTGCTCCGCAATGTTGTACTTACTGTAAGAGAAATAATTCCAATGTCGGAGATTTTCTCAAAATTCGATTCTCTTCACGACTTATCGCATCTTTCGTCTGACCATATGTTTTTTAAAACGAAAAAAAAAAAAAAAAAAAAAAACGAAAAAAAAGAAATCTTTTCGAATTTTATTTTTATCCTTCACAGATTTTCAATTATTTTAATTTAATTCGTGATCATTCATGAATCGTTATTTCAACAAACGATCAATCTTATAATCTTCATTCCGTACACGTGTTACATGAAGATCATTACATAAATACGTACACATTTGTTAAGTCAATTAATCAGAATAATCGCAGAATGTCAGAGGGGATAGGATCGAGAATAAGTATTTGCTCGCCCTCGATGAAACGCCGTCGGTGTCCAGCAACATACTCGTTTCGAGTTTCACGATCCTGAGGAGGGAATGGTGCTGCAAGTTGGCTGGAGAAGGTACACGCGTAGAGGGTACCTGGACACGTGTGTACGCACGGTTACCAAGTCGATTGGATAAATTTAAAGCGATGTAAAGATACCGTTACTACCAGCACGTATCCTACGACGATACAGGCATTGCTGCTACCGAAGTCGCAATCTCACTTAGAAGGAGATGCCGCGGCGAATCTTCGAAGTGGTAGAACCTCGACGCTTTTCCCTAGCCTGCATTCCTTCTCGGTAGAGCAACCTTCCGTTATCTTGTTAAAAGCCCGATAGTTCTGTTCGCATTCATTTCTCTTTTTTCGATGTCAATTCAAATGTCTTTATCAGGCTGGTTAGAAGAGGAAGCAAAAGTCTAAAGAGATATAACAAATGATCGAAGAAAAAATTTGTATTGGGAAAAGAGGAGATCTAAGAGGGTGTAAAGTATCTTATTGGATGGATTACGTGTGAGAAAGAATGACGAAAGGAAAGAAGAAAGGAAAGAAGGAAGGAAGGAAGAAAAGAAGGAAGGAAGGAAGGAAGGAAGGAAAGAAGGAAGAACGGTAAGGGGTGAATACGGAAGAAAGATCGTGCGCGGGCGGGCAAACGGCCAGGGATGCAGAGAAGCGAAAGAGAGAAAGAGTGAGTGAGGGAGAAGGAGATAGAGGGGGCAGAGCGAACAGCGAGGCAGAGGAACGGGCAGAGCCGTAACGTGGGCTAAACTACACAGTCTCGGTGGGTATAAGTCGGGCTATTATCGGGCTATGCGCTGAGAGCCCTCCGCTTTCATCCGCTAATGGGCAGCTCTCCGCCCGTCTGCTCCTTTACTGCGTCATTAATACAAGTTGCACATGTCGAGAGTCGGTGCGCTACAATAATTTACATGAATGGAATTGAAAATTTTCTACTTCGCGGAGGAGAAAAAGACACGAGAGAGCGCGAGAGTACGAGAAGCAACGAACGCTACGAAACGAAACGAAACGAAACGAAATGAACGTGGAGATTGGGAGGAGAGTAAAGGAGAGGAGGAGGTGGAGGAGGAGGAGGACGTGGGAGAAGGTGAGATGAGGTGAGGTGAGGTGGGGTGGAAGGTAGAAGTTGGGTGGACGAGAAAGAAAAAGAGGAAGAGAGAGAGAGAAAGAGAGAAAGATATCGCTAAAACGGCGGACGGCAGTGTCGGGTGTGGGAGGATGCGGTGAGGGGGAAGAGGAGGAAGAGGAAGAGAAGGAGGGGAAAGAAAATCTTGTGGCGTTTTATGTCAGTAATTACATGAAAGATGGTATAACCTACCAAGCCAAACGACCGACCGAAGGCTGTCCCCCTTCTTCCTCCCTTACCATACCATCTTCATCCCTCCAAAGCAGTCAGCCAGCCAACCCACGCGTCTTTCTCTTTCAATCGTCGACCGGAAACTCCTCTCTCGTCCCACCCCTGTCACTCGTATCTCTCAATCCGTTTCCACCATTTTTTCCTTCTCCTCCAATTCCTCTTCCTCCTTCTCTTCCTCATCCTCTTATTCCTCTTTTTTCATCCTTCGTCGTACGCCTGACTCGTCTTCACCAGAAGGGTGGATAATCTTTTTGCATTTTAATTTGTATATGGAGTGTGTCCGGCTGACTTGAGGATTACCCATGCCCATACTCCTCTTCTTTTTATTTCTTCTTTTGGAAAAACTTCGCTCTTTTTTCTACAGGGTGTCCACCGTGAAAACACCACCGCAGAGAAGATCATCGCCGGCGTCGTCATTGTCGTCATCGTCGTCGTCGTCGTCGTCGTCGTCGTCGTCGTCGTCGTCGTCGTCGTTGACCCTGCGTCGCACTTTATTACGCACGGGCTCGTGAGTTAGCGCAAATAATGTCGTCGTAAAGTAATCACCCCTTGGCCGCACTCCGGAAGCTGTTCCCTCTTTCTCTCGCCCCCACGCCTACGCGCCATGACTCGCTGTTCAGACTCGCCCCGCACGAATACACGTGTTTCTCTATCTACGTGTTTATACGTGAGAGAGAAAGAAAAAGAGAGAGAAAGAGAACGCGTCGTACGGTTGGGTTCGCAACACGCTCATAAGTATAGCCTTATGCGCCGACGTGCAAGAGCCGTATGCCTCGATTAATGGCGTTGAATATCCTTCGGAATAAATTCGAATCCAACGTGTCTTCTTCTTCTTCTTCTTCTTCTTCTTCTTCTTCTTCTCCTTCTCCTTCCTCCTTTTCTTCGCAGACCGACACCTTTTCTCGCGCCCCTTGCTCTGTCTACTTGTTGTAAGAGAGAAAGAGAGAAACTTCTGAACGAACGAGCGAGAGTCGAAAGCATGTGAATCGTAGAAACGAAGTGCCTTTCTACGAACGGTCCGTAGATTTATAGCTTTTTCGAACAGTCTTTTCGTTTGATTTGTGAAAGAGACAGAGAGAAATAAAAAGAAAAATATAGAGAGAGAGAGAGAAAAGGAAAGAGAGAGAAAGAGAGAGAAAAGTAGAAAGACAGAGAAAGAGAAAAAGAAAGAGAGAGAGAGAGAGAGAGAGAGAGAGAGAGAGAGAGAAAGGTTATAAGGATAAAAAAGAGAAATAAATGTCGATATACGTATCTTAGCTTTCTTCTGCTTTGAAAAGGATCAGTCGAAGAGAAAGGAGAAATGTAGAAAGATTAAACTTAAGAATCTTTTCTCTCTTTCATATCACTTGCCAATTTGATTCCGTACGCGCGAATGAGCGTAGCGACGTGCAACCAAGTGAGCTCGTGAAATCTGATTCTCTCTATCTCTCTTTCTCTCTCTCTCTCTCTCTCTCTTTCTCTTTTTCTTTCTCTTTCTCTCTCTTTCTATCTCCCAACGGACACAGCCTACTTTCTCGAGCACTTTCGATTATTTATGGAGCACCGTGCAACACCGTAAGAGCAGCAGTATTCTTTCTTACCGAACGAACGATGCTCCAAGGCATTCGCGTCACTCGATATCGAAGCATCCACCAGCGTACGTAACCGCCTTGGGAAAGAATACACACATCGTGCGACGAGTTTGAAAGCGAGCTCATGGCGTATCATAAATTTTCTTACTCGCATTACGCCTCGTCCCGTGAACTTCTTCTTTTTACATCTTTTCGTTTTTTTTCTTTTTTCTTTTTTTTTTCCTTTTTTCTTTTTTCATTTTTTGCTAAGGACTATCCTAAGTATTCAATATACAATAAATTAGTTATTCAAAGCTAATGATCATAATGATCTAACAGAAATATAAAATATTGTTAAATTACAAGGTATCGTTAAATGTCGAATTTATTTTTTATCAATTGTATTACTATGTGCTTAGAAGAATTTTAGAAGAAATGAAATTTGAGAAGAATTTGAAAAAAGAAACAAGAAGAATGTATCAGACGCAATTCTAAATGGAACGATTTTAAAATCAAGTATCAATTACCAACGAATTCCAATACCAGTCAATGACATTATGTCGCAACATTATCTAGAAAGGGATGACGAAGTGATTGCGATCTCGTTTAACGCTTCTTTATTTTTCGAGAGACAAACGAAGAGCAAGCTAACGAACGAAAGAAAGAGAGAGAGAGAGAGAGAGAGAGAGAGAGAGAGAGATAAAGAAAGAGAGAGAGAAAGAGAAACAGACAGGTAGACAGACAGACAGAAAGAGAAAAAGTTGATGATCTCCAATCGCCAGTTTCTATTTCAGGTGATGCTGCGGGATAAGCAGACGTGTATTTCGTATACTCCCTGTATATAGAAGGTCGTTTCCGAGTTCTTCGCCAACATTAGCCATGGCAACTCGGTAGCCTATAGCTAGCTCCGAGTCGGGCCATACGTCAACGTCCATTACCCTTCCACCCCGCTGCTGGCTTTAATGTTTTCGACTCGGGCACTCTTTATCCCACCTTGCAGCTAATTAGCGAGCCAGATACCGGACACGCGCTCCCAGTCCACCCATCCCATTGCTGCTCGAGCTACGTTAGCAGCAGCAACAGCAGGAGCAGTAGCAGCAGTAGCAGCAGCAGCAGCAGCAGCAGCAGCAGCAACAGCAGCAGTACCAGGCAGCAGTAGTGGCAGGCAGCAGTAGTGGCAGCAGCATGGCCACCCCGTATCCACAAAGTCGTCTCAGTGTGTTTTTCTCTTTCTCTCCTTCTCCCTCTTTCTCTTTCTACCTCCCTTTGGTTTTCTCCCTGTACACACTGAGACCCCTCTTAGCCCTTGCACACGGTCACATCCTACGCTCCACTCGTCCTTTTCCTCTCTCTCTCTCTGTCTCTCTCTCTCTCTCTCTCTCTCTCTCTCTCTTGCTCTTTCTCTCTTCTCGGTCATTGCGGACTCCAAGCCGCGATTATTCCAAACTCATTTTAACTCATTACCCGGCAACCAGCAGTCTGCTGCAGAATGGCGGAGCAACGAGTGCGTTCTACGTGACTCGTCGAAACAGATTTAGGAGAAGACCCTTAAATCCGTAAAACAGTTCAAATTTTCGATGCATAAATCGTTTGAAAAATACGATTATATTATTCTCTTATCGTTTTTTATTTTCTTTGAAGATTCTCTCTTACTTTCTCTCTCTCTCTCTCTTTCTCTCGATCTTAGGAGAAAGCTTTATCAGTAATATCAAAGAATATCAGAACGCTTAAGACGAATTTGCTATCTTTAGCGGTATCTTCCTGAACACCGCTTCATCCTGTTCTTCCGAAAGTAGTTACTTGAAAGTTTGACAAGCTCGAAAGAGAGATAGCGAGGAAAGAGAGTAGGGTAAGTTCCCACTCGAATCGATCATTAGGTAAGTTTAGAAAAAGGGCCAATCCGAGGAAGGTTTCATTAGGAAATGGATGAAACAGTGGATATACGAGGATTGGAAAGGAGGCGGTTCTCTCTGGGAGCGGGAACGAGTCAAGAGAGAGAAAGAGAGGAAGAGAGTAAGAGAAATAGAGAGAATGAGAAAGAGAAAGAGAAAGAGAGAGGGAGAGAGAGAGAGAGAGAGAGAGAAAGGAAGAGCTTTGAAGCTCGCGATGACTCGGACTGATAATCCATTAGGATCCGTCTACTTAGAGTATAACATCTATTTGAATGCAAATCAATAGGGAATGGGAAAGGACGGTAGCCAGTAATTGGTCCGGCTTTATTGGAGCTCTCAGTGTCTCAAAGAGCATCTCGTTCGGTCATCTCCTCTAGCTCCGCTCCGGTCTCTCGCAAGCAACCTCTCTTTCTCTTTCTCTTTCTCTCTCTCTCTCTCTTTCTCCCTTTTACCCCCTTCTCTACCCTCCTCCCTGTCTTCCTTCTCGACTCTCTTTCTCTTTGCTGTTTCTCCACTCATTGCTCTTCTTCGTCCGAAGTACCGAGTCTTCGCCATCCCGTTTCCTTTGCGCTCGAGCTCCTCTGCGCAAAATACATACACACACACATAAAATATATCTATATATATATATATATATATATACGTATTTTAACAAAGTCCTTGTCTCATTTAGCCACTCCTCCTATTCGCTAAAGTAGCCAAGACAGAGAAACATAAAGAAAGAGAGAAAGAGAGAGAAAGAGAAAGAGAAAGAGAAAGAGAGAGAGAGAGAGAGAGAGAGAGAGAGAGAGCAGAGAAAGTTAGAGTAACATTTCGATAGTATTATTAATCGTACAAATATCTTTTGCTTAGGCTAAATGAAAATGTCAATAAAACTCGATACGGTCTTGTGATCGACTATATTATCTAATTCTCGTTGATGATTAGAAAGAAAAAAAAAAGGGAAACGATACAGTACGTCGTCTTAATTCGTCGTCGTCGTCGTCGTCGTTCATAGTCGTGGTTGTCACAAGGGAAAGTCGACGCGCATAAATTTCCGGGCCTGTTTTTCCTATCGAGTAAAAACTGCCGTTTTTCCTTTCCCGCCAATTTGGCGATTTGAACGTCGATAACGAGAGCGTTCGTTAAAAACATAGGAATCGTTCGACCGGTTCGATCTCTTCTATCTCCTTTTCCACCCCTCACTTTTTCTCCTTTTCTCTTTCTCTCTCACTTCTCCTTCTCTTTCTCATTTGTCTTGTTTTTTCGTTACTTTTACGTAATGTCTGCGAGATAACATTGGATTAATAGATATAGGTATGATCGAAAAAGCTAGGAAAAAGGAGAAATAAAAAAGACGCGAGATTTCCAAGGAGTGGACGCTTGTTGTCTTGCTTCGCGTTTGTAATGATTCTTCTAAGCAGGTGCAGAACGATTCATTCCCTGCCGTCAATGCGTGAGTGCGAAGAGAAGAGAAGAGAAGAGAAAGAGAAAAAGAAATTGAAAAAAAAAGAGAAAGAGAAAGAGAATGAAAAAGAGAGAGAGAGAGAGAGACGAATAGATAGATAGAGAAAGAACAGCAAGCACGACGGGCAAAAGAGATGAAATTAATTCCGACCACGTCGAAGCCACTCAATAGCTTCTTACTTTCCGTCGTCCTTACGGCCGACTACAAGTATTCGAGTTCTCTCCTTCGGTAATGGCTTGTAAGAGGAAACGGCAAAGATTTATAGGTTGCCAGAAAGAAAATATATGCGAGTCAACAATGCATCGATACAATATAGGGCGACAGTGTGTGCTCTAGGCACACACAGGGGGGTTTCGTGATAGGGAGAACAAGAGAAGAAAGAAAGAAAGAGAGCCTCGACAAAAAGCTATACACACGCCACAATCAAACGGCGCGATTTCCAATGGAGTTTCTTTTTGCGTGTCCGCATGATTAACGATCGAACGCACTCGACTTCCGATCCAAGTAGACTACGACATTCCACGAACGGTAAGCAACGCTGCTCTCCGGCTCCTTGCTAGCTCAACTCGCGCGTTTCAGTTTTATTTTCTTTTCTACCTCCCCATCCTTCTCCACCACCTCCTTTTTCTCTCCACCTCTTCTTCATTTCTCTCTCTCTCTCTCTCTCTTTCTCTCTCTCTCCCTCCCTCTCTCACTTTCCCTCTTTCTCTCTCTCCCTCGCTCTTTATTTCTTTCTTCCGAAGGCGTTTCGCACCTTCTTCACCTTCATTGATTCATCGAGGCCCATCGATCCATTTTCACTAATACTCTCGAATAACTCCATGCGTCTGGTCACTTGTATTCGTTTGGCAAACTCAAGAAATCACTTCGAGTAAAGCTTTTCGATTTCCTTTTTTTTTTTTTCTTTTTTTCCTTTCCCTTTTTCTATGACGGGAGTAAGCATCAATTTGCGGAAATCAATTTCGAAATTTATATTCGATATATATATATACATATATATATATATATATATATATATATATATATATTACGTCTATCATGTTTCGATTTTAAACGATCGTTCGCACTAACGTAAAAGAAAATAGACACACGAGCCTTTATGTATAATGAACTTTATGCTACCTCGCGTGAAAGATCATCGGAGGAGTATTAACGGAGAGGTAGGACGAGATCGCTATTAAATGCGGCTTCGAGAGAGAAGTACCAGCCGTAATGTCTTTATTCTTGGCATGACAGCGAGAAGCAGAACCATTCTCTCTCTCTCTCTCTCTCTCTCTCTCTCTCTCTCTCTCTTTCTTTCTCTCTCTTTCTTTATCTCTATCTCTCTCGAGCTTCCCGTTCAGTGTAACGAATTACTTATGATTTATTAATAGTCCCGGGAACTTCGATGCCTCTGGGAAAATTAGTCTTCACTCTTCGACCAGAATGTGTGGGCTGCTATTCAGTAATTCGTTCGAGAGTCGAAACCGTAAAATTTCTTCTAGACACCCACAATCGCGTGGAATGTAAAAAAGAAAAAAAAACCAAAAAAAAAAAGAAAAGAAACACGACTGTATATCTTCGGGATAAGAATGAGAAGAGAGGAAAAAAATCTTAAATTTGTGTACGAAAGTGTCGGGTTAAAGAACAATACTCGACGAAATGTACAATTTCTAAAACGATTTCGTTCCGTTCAGTATATATATATATATACATATATATATGTTTGTACGTATGTATGTATGTATGTATGTATGTATGTATGTATGTATGTATGTATGTATGTATGTATGTATATATGTATGTATGTATGTATGTATGTATGTATGTATGTATGTATGTATGTATGTATGTATGTATGTATGTATGTATGTATGTATGTATGTATGTATGTATGTATGTATGTATGTATGTATGTATGTATGTATGTATGTATGTATGTATGTATGTATGTATGTATGTATGTATGTATGTATGTATGTATGTATGTATGTATGTATGTATGTATGTATGTATGTATGTATGTATGTATGTATGTATGTATGTATGTATGTATGTCGTTCTTATCTGCACACGTTTCTTCGCTCTTATCGAGTAAATTACGATTTTATAATTCACGTGAAAGTCGACACCGACTCAATTCCTTCTTCCCTTCTCCTCCTCCTCCTTCTCCTCCTCCTCCCCACCCTCTTACCCACTATCGATGGAAATTCAATATAAGCAAAGTATCCGTGAGAGCGTGTATAGCGAAGCTTTTCTTTGGTTCGATCTTACTTTGCCGCTCGAATGCGACGTTTAAGAGCAATTTCTGAGGTATAATCTACGGGATAAACGCACTCTTTACGCTTTATTACGCGTTAAACATTCGAGGGTGAAGAAGGATGACGCGTACACGTAGAGTACGTAAGTACTTACGTACTTAAATACGTACATATGTTGGAACATCTCGAAGGAAGAGAGAATTATCCAATATATCTTGCGAGATATTCTCTTCGTCTTGCCTAGTCCATAAACGCGCGACCTGTAATTTTAACGTCGGCATTCGTATTTTCGTTAACTCCTCATAAATAGTTTGCCTCGATTGTTTCGCAAGGTATCATTAAAAAAAGAAACTATCGATATACCTATGCAGTATATACATATATATATGTATGTGTGTGTGTGTGTGTGTGTGTGTGTGTGTAATATATATAATATGTACCGGAGAAATCATATAAAATTGTAAAAATCTTATCTGATCGAAATTCTTTCTTTTCTTAGCCTGCATAAAAGCTATTCGATTCATCGATCGATTGATCGTTTTATCTAATGTATCATTAAGAAAGTTCGCAATTGAGATACGGAGAAATCTCTTATGAAGTGTCGGTTAAGACATCCGTTCGTAAATAATCGTCTAGAATCGGTCTTTGTGAGATTGGAAAATGAATGGGCAATAATGAAGCGTATCTCATAGATACGATGTTGGTGGAGGCTCTCTGCATGTGTTCAAGAGCTTTAATATTGTCAACTAGTATTAACCAATGGTGTTGCTCATACTGGTGCCTTTGCTGTTGCTGTTATTGCTGCTGCTGCTGCTGCTGCTGCTCCTGTTGCTCCTTTCACGCCTTCCTTCTAATTACGGTTTAAGCTTCGACCGGGTGTTCTTAGATAAACGAGCCTAGCGTAACGGCGCATAAATTTTTCAATTACACGCACGCCTAAAGCCCGTTATTATAGCACGATCATTGCCCGATCTAGAAACGCCCGCGAACCGGCGTGCTAATCTACGAATAATAATCCGAGCATTAGCTTTCGTAAACGTCGTTACGCCTTCGACTTAATCAGCTTCATGCTGAGTGCTACTTTTTTATTTTTCTTTTTTTTCTTTTTTTTTTTTTTCTTATTTTTCTTTCATCGACAAATGCACAAGTTGTTTTATTTCTTGATAATTAAGAGAACGATATTCTAGGAATTTCATAGGAGGGGAATATAGATTTGAATTTGTTCTAATGTCTCTCGTTCAATTACGATATCGGTCACCGTCGCGAAAGCGTCGAAAGGATGACGCGACAAGCGTATAATGGAATAATCGCTCGTCCATCTCATTCGAGTGGGTACTCAATTCGACCTGTCGTCGAACGATATTACGTATCCTTGATATAATTCGTGAAATCTTTAAGAGATCTTTACCATCCGTGTGATAGTAAATTATTCCCGAGAACCGTGTTATAGTTTAAATATTTTTCACATGATAGATCACGTTATATTTTATATCATTTATACTTTCGCCTAAACTCGCGACTGCATTATCTCAAGAATTTCACGCTAAGAATCAGAATTTATCTGGCGGTTACGATAACCGTACCGATTTTTTCAATCGTATTTTTCTATTGTCTTTTTCTTTTTTTTTTTTTTTTTGATATTGTCGAATACGAAAGAACGTGTCCTGGCCTCTCCTTGAAGCAAGCAACAAGCAAGCAATAAACATCGAAGCATTATGCCTCACGGACGAGGTTATCTGTCCGTCTGCACTTTGCCTGTCTGCTACGTAGAGCCGTACAGTATTGCATTTACAATCGGAGCCGCAGTAAAGTGAAAGTTCACTCTTACGGTGCTCGTTCTTGCTACTCTTTTTCCGATTGTCTCGTCATCGGGTTTGTTCGTTTGTGGCTCGCATGCTCGCTCGTTCGCTAAGAGAATTCTGTTGTGCTTTGCTTGCTGTTGCTGCTGCTGCGACATTATCCTATCAGACCTAACATACGAAAGTAAAAGAGAAAGAAAGAGAAAGAGAAGAGAGAGAGAGAGAGAGAAAGAGAGAAAGAAAGAGGAGCGAGGAAAGAGAATGGATGCTGAAACGACGTCGCTGATCCCGAACGATCTCTCTTATCCGCTCTCCGTGAGACAAATTCTCACGCTTCGTACACGACGTACACACATGTACCTACATATGTACGTCGCGCTTCTACTCTCGCCTGTGTGTTGTTCTTCGTCCCAACGATTATATACCTACACCTTATAAAAGCTATACTCTCGGTACTACCACTACCTACCAAAGTAAGATCGAAACGTCCCGTATCGAGTTAATAACGCCCTAACGTCGCTTCGTTCGTTCGTTCGTTCGTTCGTTCGCTCAGCGTAAATTAATGCTTCGCCCAGTTAAACGATCCTTCATTCTTCGCCACTTCCTACATTCTTCTTCAAGATTCTCAATATTTTTCGTAAAAAATAAAGAGTCATGTACAATGCCTGTATAATCGTCTTTTTTCCTTTTTCTTTCTCTTTTAAATTAATTTATAAATTTAATAATAATTAACAAAGCAATATTTGAAAAAATTGAGCCGATAGGTTAAACGTTTTTTTCTTTTTCCTTTTTTTCTTTTTAGTTTTCTTTTGAATAATTATAAAGAAATTATAACAATAAAGAAATCGGATAGTTTTACTTACAACGTGTAACACATTGTCGTATTCTGAAAATGCGTATACCAGAAACGTTCTTCATCATCGTACCAACATAAGACAAGTCTTGTGCACAGCCTATAGTAGTTGGCTCCTCTTCTTCTTCTTCTTTTTCTTCTTCTTCTTCTACTTCTTCTTCTTCTTCTTCTTCTTCTACTTCTTCTTCTTCTTCTTCTTCTTCTTCTTAGATGCTTTCTAAAGTAAAGTATGCGCCCGGCTAATAGCTCGACTCGGGAGTACAGATATTGCATCGGAGACGCCGGTGCCGTGGTAAGGTGCCACGGCAGGCAATTAATTCCTCCGGGCAGACTTCCGTATCGGAAAGAGATAAACGCTGGACGCTCTCGCTCGGGACCCCGAGGATCGTATATTACACCGTGCTTTTGCCAAGTCTTTTTCCAAGTAGTTAGTCAGACATACGAACGTCAAGTAGCAGCTTTCAAAACGGTGAATCTCATTTTTCTTGACAATAGTTAGTTTAAAATGAGGAGAAAAATTTTATGGGTAATTGTAAAAAAAAAATTTTTATTTTTGGATTATCAGAATGATTTTCATTTGATATTAATAATTATGAAAATATTATAGTCTCAATATTAAATTTATTAAGATGAGACATTGACATCTTTCGAATACTATGACGGACGGAAATTGTAAAACTTGAGTTGTTTAAAAATTCATTCAAGATAGATAAAACTAAACATTTTCAATTAATTAAAAAACAATGTTACTGAGCACACGTGCTCCATAAATTCCTCTCTTCTTCTTCCTTTTTTTCTCTTTTTTTTTTTAACGATAAGAGGGGTATAGTTGTGGTGTATCAGGACGAAGGAACGAGCTGCCTGGCGCCAAGTGGATGTCGGTACGACCTATTTGGTCGCGCAAGGACGATTCACGAGAGCACGATTCTCGTATTCCGTGCTTCCTATCCGAACTCCCCTGACATCGGATGCTTTAAATACCATTCCCCTAATTAACTTTGTGTTATGCTAAATCCTTCGAAATTTAAAACACCACACGAGCCCGATAGGCCGTCCATTAATTGCTCTGCGCATCCTAAACCGATCGAGGCAGCTCGGAAAAATCCGCGGAACTCTTCAGAACTCGTACCGACAACGAGATCGTAATTACTTCGATCGCGTAATGTCTTACTCAGGCGGCGATCTGAATTACTAATCGCTTCGTTTCTCCAAGACCGAGAACGAGACGCGACGGATACGCCGTTCGCCATTTACGGAACTATCCTCGCCGGTTCCATAACTATAGCTCCACTTGTACGGAGAAAAGGAGATCTCGTAAGGGAAAAAGTAAGAAAAAAAAAAGGAAAGATCGATTTCATCTTCGTCGATCAATTTAAAGAAAAAGACAGAGGAAAAAAAAATATTGTCGTTTCAAGGCTCCCTTTAACAAGAAGAAAAAAGAAAAAATACAAAAAAGAAATTGCGTCTACGTCCGAAGATACGAATGTATTTTTTTTTTTCTTTTTTCCTATCGATATTTACGAGTATTCCGTTTCGATAAGCACTCTTAATGAACGTCGTCTGATAACTTTGCAACTTTCGATTGAGTGACATTCGAGCGGTGTCCGATCGACGATGATATCGTAATCAAGAGATGTATCGAAATTTAAAAAACGCATCGACAGCTCAACTATAACGTTTCGTAATATTTATAACAAATTTAAAAGTATATTAACACGAGGGACCAATGAAGGTACAATAATAATAATAATTATAATAATAATAATAATAATAATAATAATAATAATAATAATAATAAATTCGTACGATTTGTCATCAAAGATGATGACTCGGAACGTCTCTTCTTCGTTTATAGCGTCGCGCGATAATTTCGGTCCTCGCCGCTCGAGGTTGTAAAGCGCGCCATCCGCTACGACTCGAGACAAATATGGCCGCGCCCACGTAGTAGTCGCGCGTTGACAGTCGAAGACGGTGGTATGTTTTGGTCGCTACGCGGGACCTTTGTTGCCGTCTCGTTAAATCGTGGGAATAATCGAACTAAGATCAAATTGGAATTTTATGAGACAGCCCGATCGCGTATTATTTCGCATTTATATATTTTCAGTTCAGTCATAATTCCTATACGGTTCTCTTCGTCTTTTTTATTGTTCAGCTTCCTGGGATCTTCTTCGAGAACGCTCAAGAGGATCTACGTTGAAAAAGGACGAAAAAATAAAAAAAAATAAAAAAAAAAACTAAGCCGATCGTCTTCGTTATAGACATCGTTACTCCTCGATCGATCATCGGACGCGCTTTCTTTTTATTTCGCCGATGAACCTCGCGATTCCACGCTTTTCTTTCAAGGTAAGAAAACTCACTCTTAATATCATAAAATATTAATTATCCTTTCATGCTTGATTCGTAAGAGTTTTATTATATTTTTTTTCTCTCTATTGATCCTAAATCGATATAAATCGATCTTTATGATTATTCGATTAATAATTATGCAACTATAATCGTCGTGTAGACAATATAGTATTTATGTCGAAGAAATTGTATCTATTTGAGTCGAAATTGGATCACGAAGTATTGATCAATCTAATTATTAATTTAATGGATATCTAATTTAAGAATAGATTAGTTAATATAAATTAATAAATCTAAATACCTAATAAATCTAAATACTAATCTTAATATAAAAGATAATAATCGTTAAAGTTTTTGTTTACCAAGTTTGTTGATCGTTCTTTCGAAAAATTAGGTTACGAAAAATTATTCGATTACGAAGATTGTAAACAATATCACGTATTCGGGTAATACGTATATTTTAATCTTTTATTTATTATAATGCAAAATTTTCATCGATCGATTTGCAGACGTCCTAATTTTGATGAAATTCAATTTTTGACGTCTTTACGAATGGTCTTAACAAATCTGTATCGATTATTTGTAACGACCCTTTTGTAGACGTTCGCACATCCATCTTCCAATCGTTCCAAATGTAAATTCATTCGCGATATCATTTTCATTACACTTTTATCATCTCGCAGGTGTTCCTGAAGAAAGTCAAGGTAAAAATCGTGCCACGTTGGCGTTATATCTGACAGAAAGATAAAGAGAAAAGGGGATGATTTATGCTTGCAAACGAATTACTCTTTGATATCATAATTCCCTACAGTATATGATGATACATTGAAATATCACGCGAGAAAAGATAAACAAGCGACGTATTCACATATGTAATATCTATCGTTTCTTTCTCTATCAATTGTTATATTAATATCAACGAAATCTCTCATGAAAGACGATAGAATATAATAAAAAAAAAAGAAAAAAAAGAAAAAATTCAATCTTTCTAAAATAAAAAGTAAAAAAAAAAAAAGAAAATTATCGAATCACTAGTAATTATTTTCTAAAATAATCATATAAACCAAATTTCGAAAAATTTCAGATTTGTAAGAGTTTCGATTATGAGTGAGATCGAATATAGGAACGGTTCCTCAGATTCTTATGCGTCGAAGAGAAAAGATTTTGTTTCCGTGTACGGTCCACGCGAATGGGTAGGTAAAACGGCGTAGCGGGTACGTGCTAAGACAGGGGTCACCGGTATACACCTGCCCTGAAGCTTCCAGAGCGCGATAATATAGGATTCTGATCTTCAACGAGTAAGAGAGAGAGAAAGAGAAAGAGAGAGAGAGAGAGAGAGAGAGAGAGAGAGAGAAAGAGAGAGAGAGAAAGAAAAAAATAAAGAGATGCCACGGCCGGTATCTTCTCCTTCTCCCATTCTCAGCTCCTCCCGCTTCCTCTCAGTTTCTCTTTCTCCTTTCCACCTTGGGAACATAATGCCGTGTAGAGCAGGTACTCATAACGCCCGGCGAACCCGTTGAGATATAGCCCGGGTAGTGTTTCAATCGCCAAGCCACGAACGTCGACAATGATACGTGCGCGTATGCAAAACGTATTACAATATTGGATAGCCGGACTATGCATCACGATAGTCGAAATAAATCATCCGCGAACAAGCACCGACGTGGCTCTCTTAACGGGGGGGAGGCTTAAATAATTTACCGATTTTTCGATTGCTCGACCCTCGGGGTCGCAACGAGCGTAGCGCGTAAATCCCTTTGACCGGTATCTAGCATCTTGCTTTCTCTCTCTCTCTCTCTCTCTCTCTTTTTCTTTTTCCTTCTCTCCTTCTTCTATCTATCTATCTTTCCTTCTTTCTCAGCTTCTCTTTTCTTTACGTTTCTTCGTCTCTTTAGCGAGGAAACATTCCCGGATGCTGGAAACCGAGGGAAATCACATGGTCCTTGTTAAAAATCCATCTACGCGAATCGTCGAACGGAACTCAGGATATTTTATCGAACGTCGTCTCTCCTAAATCCATGTAGGTACTTACATGTATACATACATACACGTATGTATGTGTATATACATGCATACATTGCTCTTGTGATTGAACGTGAGTTATGTCGTGTAAAGAGATGCGGAAGAGTATCTATCGAACTTGAATCAATTTGATTTAACACACACATGTAACAAACACATGTAACAAACACACACAAACATAGGTGTGTGAATATATATATATATATTTATGTACAATATATGTATTATACATATATGTATAAATTTACATCTTAAATCGAATCTATGAATGCACATTTAAAACGAGCATATGTAGCATATGTATACACGTAAGTATTATACATACATGTCTCTCTTCTTTCGTCAGGAGTGTAATCTTAACCTTCTCGAAAAAAATATAATCCTCGTATTATTACGATGATGCTTGTGTCAACGATATACGTATATTATATATCTCCAAGGATCTTCTCTTATTTTTTCCCAATGATCGCATAACTCGAGCCTTGATTTTTGGTAATTCTTCTTGTTGGTTGTATATTCTTCGAGAAAGACTCAAACCAGATGAAGAAGAGAAGATGAGACAGAGAGAAAGAGAGAGAGAGAGAGAGAGAGAGTAGACCAATGAGCAGAGAAATAGAGGGGTTGTCTGAGCGTACAATGCCACTTGATCCTTCGACCACTGCCTGTGCGTGCACTCTTCTCTTTCTCTCTTAGGCGTTATAATGGTCGAGCGCATAATATAGAGGGCAAAACGTAGGCCACGTACGCGATATGTGGGGCGGCTAACAATGGAGCACACCTGAGCACGGGCCGGTGCGTTTGAGATGGCTTTGGAAGAAGGTAGAAAGAGATAGAAGGATAGACAGACAGAGAGAGAGAGAGAGAGAGATAGAGAGAATGAGTGAGAGAGAGAAAAAGAGGACCAAAGGTATCGCATGAAGGTGCACCGCTATGAAATGTAGGGAAAAGAAAAAAATAAGAGAAGGATCGCATGAGGTGGGGACGTGCAGGAAGAGGAACAATGCTTTTCAACCTCTTCTCTTATTCTTATTCTTCTTCGAACTCTTCTTCGTCTCCTCTCCTACTCGCACTTATGTACTGCCCTTCTTTTTCTTTTTTATCTTTCTCCCCACCTCCTCCCCTCATCTTCTCTCTTTCTCTTTCTCTTTCTTTTTTTTTTTCTTTTCCTCTTTCTGGGTGCCAGCACGATGCTATCCCATTTGTTCGTGAAACACCAACAAAGAAACAGCCTTCTTATATGCATTGTAATACTCGATACGTCGCAGAATTTAGTTCATGTCCTTTCGTAAAGACGAAAATTCATGGATTAGATTTATGCTTCATTATGCATCGTTGTCGGCATCTCTTTTTAATATTCTTTTTTATTGTTTTGATTTATTTATTTATTTTTCCTTTTTTTTTCCCAATTAATTTCTTTTTACATCGCCGTCTTTATTCTTCTTTTTCTTAATGAAACGTCATTGATTTATAAAACAGAAAATACATAAAATGTTCTCATTGTTAAAGAGGAAAAAAAACCTCGAACGATTACGATTCGTTCGATAGACGTCCATAAAAATACATTTGTTTCGTTGTTAATCGATTCTACGTAAGAAAGAAAAAAAAAAAAATAAAAAAAAAAGAAAAAGAAGAAGAAAAATAAATAGAAAAAGAAATAATCGTTGTATTAAATATCTGAATATATATATGGTAAATTACGTAGAAGTATTCTTATTAACAAGAAAGATATTAATTTGTTTTTGTATTCGAATTCTATGTATCATTCATGGATCATCCTCATTAATGGCATCGTTCGTCCTCGACTTAACGTTTCACGTGTCCTCTCATCGGGTTGCTAAGCATCAATGAGTATGTCGTTAACACGCTATTAATTTGGATTTACATATGACAATGTATTTAACGTTTTATTTATATGTAAAATAATGCGCATCGAACGAAGGGGAAAAAGACAGAATATCCTTTGATCAGCGAAGCGCAAAAAGGCTTTTATAATATCGATAATAATGTATACAATTGATCAATATGTCGCGCGTAGACAGTCAACTTTCGAAAGGCGTAATGATCATCGATCTCATAAGCATAAGCATAAGTATACGACGATAAGTTGCATAATATCGGCCGCAAAGCTCTCGTATTCTCTCGTCGTAACATTGTAAAACTTGATCGTCGCCGAACACGAGGAAAACTCGATTGTAGCAAATTATTTCGCTTACATGGTATTTCGTATCTTTGTTTTTAGAGTACGATTTTTCTCTCTCTATCTCTTTCTCTTCCTTTGCGGCGACTACAAAGCTTGTGTTACACGATCGACAGGCAACTCGTATCGCATCTCGATCGAAAAGCGACACATATACGTATGTACGTATATTTAATAGCACGTACACAGACAGACACATATACACTTGTCCAAGCCAAAGCGTTCGCTTTGATCCGTCTCGCGGTTTTTTCGCGTTAATTTCTCTTTCTATTTCTTTATTTTCTGTTTCAAGGGAAGAAAAGAGTAAGTGAGAGAGAGAGAGAGAGAGAGAGAGAAAGAGAAAGAGAGAGAGAGAGAGAGAAAGATCATTAACCACTGCGATCCATTAGCTCTCCGCGTTAGAATTTAAACCGTCGATGATGTAATTACGACTGGTAGAGGGAGTACGAGAGATAGAAAGAGAGACAGTAAAGAAGGAAGACGACGAATAGATGGAAGACTAGATAGACAGAGAAAGAGAGAGAAAGAGAGAGAAAGAGAGAGAGAGAGAGAGAGAGGGAGACGGAATCCAGCTACCAACGAGAATCGCAATGATTCGCCAACGATCTCGACTCGTTCGCTTATCGGCTCGGAGTTCTCTTCGTTCACGGATTTAAATTCCGTACGCGACTTTGCTGCGGGCGCCGCGAGAGACTAATGACTGCCGATGGTGCGGTAGGATCGCGTTTATTGGTCGATAGCTAAAGAGACAAAGTCGCTTTTGCATCGAACCGAACTGCAGTCTCGACTTTTTTTTCCTTTTATATATATATATAAAATATAGACTTTAGTCTATATATATATATATATATATATATATATATATATATATATATATATAAAATATAGACTTTAGTCTATATATATATATATATTTTTCTTTTTCATTTTTATTTTTTTGCCCTCTTTTTTCATCACCAAACGACAAATTTCCACTGCACGCGCTCGAACCTTTCAATAAACCCTCGAACGATCTTCTTTCCTTTTTTTTTCTACCCTTCGTTCAAAAAAAAACGAGATAGACGTTGCGAGTTTATCGTGTATTTTATTTACACTCACTGCACGAGATGAAGTTTAATTCTAATTTCTTTTTTCTTTTTTTCTTTTTTTCTTTTTTTCTTTTTTAAGAGAAAGAGAAAGAGAGAGAGAGCGAGAGAGAGTGTGTGTGTGTTTTCGTTTCATCGACGCGAGCTTCGAGACGAACGCTAATAACTGATATAGATACGAATTAAAGTAAAGTTATTCTTAACGGTATTTCTTTCGAAATAATCGATATGATTTATTTCATCTGAATATTATCACGTGACAAAGATTTCTCTCAATATAGAAATATCATCATTCGTTCAATGTACTTATTTCATTCTTTCTTTTAATGTATTTCTTATGATTCAATTGAATTTTATAATCAAAAAAATTAACAATTGTTTTTATTAATAAGCTGTTCCATCGATTAAAATTAGTTAATGTATCTATGATAACCTTTTAAATATTTAAAATCGACACGGTAGCAGCCGCTTACGTCACGGTATTAACGATAGACAATGCAAAAGCTTGCTGTACCTTGAAATTCGAGGTCGTAGGTCGCGAATCGTTCGTCTTACACCTTACGTTGTTCATCGGGACGCTTAACGGTGCACGTTAAAAGGTCTTTTCAATCTGCACGCCCGTTTACGACGACGATCTTACGCCTTGTCCGAGTCGGGACTTTTCAAAGAGAGTTCACGTACATACTTTTCTCCTTGTCCAAGTTACGATAAGATCAAGAGATTGAGAACGTCCTACTATCGATTAATTTCTTCCTTTAGTTTTACATTTTTTTAATTTCTTCTAATGCATTGCATATGATTTTTATATTTAATAAAAAGATTTTTTATTTTTCTCCATTTGAAGATATTTTTGTTAATTGTTGTTGAATACTATAATTAATTTATTATAATTAAAAAGAAAAATACGTTCTTAGTCTTTATCCTAGAAGGTTTTCGAAAATTGATAGTTATCCAATCCAAGTAAAGGTACTTTACCTATATACATACATACATATATACATATATACACACATATATATATATATATATATATATATATATAATATACATACGAGAAGAAGAGGAAGAAGGGCAGGAGGATAAGAGAGAGGAGTAGGAGAAGGAAGGAGAGGGTCTCCGACAGAGAACTGCATAATGGGGCTACCCGTTTAACAATCGCATAGAAAGACGCCGCGGCAGCGGACCGTTTTAGATTGAGGAATATTGGGGTATTGTGGAGCCGCGGTGAACGCGACGTACGTCCGTGTGCGAGCATGTGTGAGCATCTCTTTGACAATGGGAAGCCCTGTGGGTGCGTTAATCCGTGCCGTATGTGTACAAGACCTCGATGCTTGTGGGAATATTTCGATGAAGGGAGAAGGGGAAAACAGGATGAGAATGAAAAAGCAAGAGAGAAAGAGAGATAAGTGTATATGTATGTGTACGTATGCGTGCATATGTGTATGGTACGTATGTATAGTGTGTGTATAGAGAGAGAGAGAGAGAGAGAGAGAAAGAGTAACGTAAGAAAGAGGGAAGAGTCTTCTTGCCTCTATTGTTACATCTCGCCGATATTATCGGACGTACACGCGATGCCTCTGTCGGTTCGTTGCCGCCGACAACGAAGTCTCGAGCCTTCTCAAAGGCTCGTTTCTCTTCGAGAGCAAACTCGTAATTGCCGCGAACGAGTGAACGCGAAGAAGAGCACCGATCGTGGTGCAAACGAACCTTGTGAAAAAGAAAGAAAGAGAAAGCGTATATATGTATGCATTTTGTATGTTATATGTTGTATGTATATATGTATGTATATATATATGTATATTTGTATGGATTCGAGGTATCGTCCGATTTGGTACGATCGACACGTTCCCGTCAACCGCAAACTCCTTTTCCAATAATATTTCATCGTTTCGAGGCCCGGAGCGTGTCCGAGGTGTGCCCGTTTCATTTCGTGGAAAAGTTTACCAGCCTGATGAGTTTCCATTAGCAAATCAATCGGAAATCCATCAAAATCGTGAATTTACTTTAGACCTGATCAATCGTATTTAGTATTTACTTATATCGGGATATAATGAAATCCGCGTGGTTTTCTCTTTCGTTAATTAAATTTGTGTTTATCTCGATACCGTATGAATGTGGTTCCTCGAGTGGTTAATTTTTATACCTTTTAACATTTATTTTCATTAGGGAAAAATTGAATTTGACGTTGCTAAATGAAAAGAACGTGATGCTCTATTCACTTATATCTACAACAATTTTGATTGGTTTTCAAAAGATTTCATTTGTAAAGTCAACGATAAATTTGAAAGGAAAAAGAAAATCAAATTCGATAGACTACTAATTTTTATACTTTTTCTTTCTTTCTCTCTCTCTCTCTCTCTCTCTCTCTCTCTCTCCTTTCTTCTTTTTTCCCATCCAAGTTTTTAATCTCCGTGACGAATGTTATCGAAGGTAAAATCGGTGATCGGTCAGAGGATCGTTCACTTGAAAAAATCTTTTCCGGCAACGTCGGGAGACGTTCGGACGTGGGAATAATTTTAAGAGCTCGGACAGAAGATCGAGAAAAGAGAGAGAGAGAGAGAGAAAGGAAGAGAGAGAGAGAGAGAGAGAGAAAGGGAGAGAGAGAGAGAGAGAGAGAGAAAGGGAGAGAGAGAGAGAGAGAGAGAGAAAGGGAGAGAGAGAGAGAGAGAGAGAGAAAGGGAGAGAGAGAGAGAGAGAGAGAAAGGGAGAGAGAGAGAGAGAGAGAGAAAGGGAGAGAGAGAGAGAGAGAGAAAGGGAGAGAGAGAGAGAGAGAGAGAAAGGGAGAGAGAGAGAGAGAGAGAGAAAGGGAGAGAGAGAGAGAGAGAGAAAGGGAGAGAGAGAGAGAGAGAGAGAAAGGGAGAGAGAGAGAGAGAGAGAGAAAGGGAGAGAGAGAGAGAGAGAGAGAAAGGGAGAGAGAGAGAGAGAGAAATAAAAAAAGAAAAAGAAAGAAAGAGACACGCGTAGACGCCTCCTCTCGAGATCGTAGCGTGTGCAAGAGCACAACAACATGACTCTGGTGAGGAGTCGCCCGTACCACGAAGAGAGAAGAGCGCCCATGCAGTTTGTAACGCAGCGGAGAGAACAGGTATTCCGCCATTGAAATAAGGTAACGTCGCGAATATGAAATATACCCCGTTGTACAACTTGATAATCCGTGGTTACCATAAATCCTGAGTGATTATCCGCGTGTCTATTTATAAGCCTCGTGGCATCGCCCTCGTCTCTTCCTCCTCCTCATTCTCCTCCTCTTCATCCCCTCTCTCTCCCTCTCTTTCTCTGTCTCACTCTCTCATTCTCTCTCACTCTCTCTCACTCTCTCCCTCTGTCTCTTCGTCTGTCTTTCTTTCTTTCCTCACATTTTCTACTTCTTCCACGCTTTTGTTCGGCTTATTCTCCCATCGCATGGTATTCACATCCTTCGGAAGAAGATAGAAAAAGAGAGAAGAAAAGGATCGTTCGTAAGGACGACGTAAGGACTCCAAAAGGCCTCTTCTTTTCTCTTCTCTTCTCTTCTCTTCTCCAATCTCCTTCTCGTACCGGCATACACACGCGTCAAGGCTTTCCATGTCGCGAGTTTTATGCCGCGAGATACGGCCGATAGGATTAATCGGCTTACGAAGGGAACGCTTGCCTCTAAAGTCGCGCGAAGATGCGTGAGGAAGACCGGAGAGGAAAGAGGAGAAAGGATTCTTTTCTGGTTCGACGGACCGTTGTTCTTTTTTTCGATGGGACAAAAGCTTATGGAATGGTTCCGAGTATAATATATATATATATATATATATATATATATATATATATATATAATATATATATATATAATATATATATAATATTATATATATAATATATATATATAATATATATATTATTTTATAAATTATAGATAAGAAATAATACCTATGATTTCGTAAAACGTTTCGAAAGACAAATGGTGGTATTTAATTTTTTTACGTGATGGATAAATATTAAAATACTTAATTTATAAGTACACCATGTATATGTAATAAATGTATGAAAAATCGAAATATCTCGGTAGCCATGTGCATAACTTTCGAATTGCACCGATGAGAATGATCGAGCGTACTGTAATGAATTTGCGCGAAATTGCGGAAAAAAGGTAATGAATGTAACAAGTTTCTCTACGTAGGAAACGACCGGTGTTGTACGCTGTTAATTAAGAAATGGTGGAAGGCAGAGGAGAAGGGAATGAAGAAAGAGAGAAAGAGAAGAAGAGAGAGGGAAAGAGAGAGAGAGAGAGAGAGGGTGGAGGTAGTGACGGAGCAAGGAGAAAAGCTAGTTATTAAATCGAGCGAATACCGGTATCTGTGCGTATATCTACCTCTCGATATAATACTGGTCGCAAGTCTAGTATGGGAGGAAACTCGCGAAGATTACGGGCGTCATCGATCGATATCGCGAATTTATCACAGTCGACTATTTTTACATCTTGTTTCTCGATTTTCAGTCTTTCCATAACGCGAAGACTTCCACATGATACGACAGAATATGGCGACACGATTTCACCGAAATACATATAAGCACATCGTAGTATTCTACGATGAGAAAGAGAGAGAGAGAGAGAGAGAGAGAAAGATGAAGAAAGATAGAGAGAATCTTGGTATAGCTATCTTTTCTGGCGAAGATGTACTTCTTTGAAATATTCAGTCGATCTTACGAGAGAGTACTATCCTACTCTGAATAGCTACGCGACATATTTCGAAAGGAATGAAATATATGTATATAGAGAAGCTATCCAAGAAAAAATTTGTTTTGAATTTAGTAGATCTTTTACTATCCATTTTATTAGAAAGAACCGAAATTTAATAACGTGCATCTTTCAGGTCAATATTGAAGAGAGAAAGAGAAAGAAAGGGATAGAGAGAGAGAGAGAGAGAGAGAGGGAAGGAGGGAAAGAAAGAAAAGTTAGGAGTCGAAGTCTCTAACCCACAAGACCGTCGCCAGAGGCGCTGCGGCAAGCTATTAAAAAGCCGAGTTATGAATGAAAGCCGAGCTGAAATAGAATGGCACGTCGTGCCCCGCCCACGGTCTCTCCAAAGGCAACACTACGGCCAGAACGCACGGCTTTAGGATGGTACGCACGACGTTTATCCGCTTGCTTCGTGAAACTGCGTAAAGAATGGTGTGTATGTGTATATATGTGTGTGTTTACTTAAGAAAGAGAGAGAGAGAGAGAGAGAGATAAAGAAGAGAGGAGAGAGATTTCGTTGTCTCGATCTCGAAGGATTTTCCTAGATGATGCGAACGATTTCGATTTTTATTTTTGTCGAATTTCATAATCGCCCACACAAATAAATAAAATACAATTCAACGCTTCTGTCATTCTTGATTTCGAAACATCGATAACAAAAAGAAAAGAAAAAAAAAGAAAAAAAAGAAAAAGAATTGAAATTGATCGGATAAAACAAAGATCTTTTTCTTCGTTTTTCTTCGCACACGAGAAAGTTTCAATCGTCCAAGAGCAACCTTGACGGGGGATTATATGTCCAGCACGGCTCACTGATCCGACTGTGAAGTATATTGAAAAGCGTTTCATGGACTCACACCATCGATGATACGATCTAAACTGCTTTAGTTACTAATTTGATTCAGTTAAGTTAAGCTAAACGATGCAGGTAACACGTATCTAACGTGTACTGCGCTTACCTACGACAAAGTGGTCTTTCCTGGGCCGTCGTTGCGGTTCAAGCTCACGTCTCATTAAACAATTCTATTGAAATTTGTCGGTATAGGTCAGAGCAACTGGGGGGTTATGCAATTTATGGCAAGCGCAGCTTCTTTGGACTACACACGCTCGTAACGTCACAAAGTTCTCGTTCGCGCGAGCGACAAAGTTCACGCTCGAGACGAAAATAATCTCACTCTCACTCTTCTTCTCTCTCCCTCCCTCTCTCTCTCTCTCTCTCTCTCTCTTTCTCTTCGTCTCTAGCTTGAGAACAACGTCACTTACCTTTTTTCTTCTTTAAATAATTACTCATTCGCGGCACGTTAACGAAGCACCATTGTATCTAACAAAAATCATTAAAAGACTTCCAAGCGAAACTTCCGACAAATGATACATCTTCTATAAGTAAACTTACGATTTACTTAAGAATCTCTGACACTGAATAATTCATTCACGCTCGGCATAAGTCCAATGCTTTAAGCTACCATTATCCAACGATTATTCGCTTCGAATGGCAAGGCTGACTTCGTATTATGTCAACGGAGAGAAGCAACCGAAGTCTCTCTCTCTCTCCCTCTCTCTCTTTTTCTCTCTCTTTCTCATCCTCGTCGTCCGACACATCCTCTAAATTATTACGTCGTTCGTGTGGGACTCGTTCCACTTTCCTATCGTTTGTCCATGGCTTCGATCAGTGATTGATTTGGTTGGCTAGATCGCTTTTCGTAAATCGTGTATCTTCTCGGTAGGTGAATAAGAGAGAAAGAGAGAAGGACCAATGCAAAAAGACAGATAAAAAAAAGAGAGTGGGAGAGAGAGAGAGAGAGAGAGAGAGAGAGAGAGAGAGAGAGAGAGAGAGAAAGAGAAAGAAAGAGAAAAGGACAGTGAGCAGACGCCCGGTCGTCTGTCACATTCTTGATGTCAGCAGTCGGTATCCCAAGAAGGGCTCCGGTAGTCGAGAGCATCCTGACGATTCAATTAGGATTCAGGCATGCAGCGAAGGCTATCTCACTCTTTCTCTCTTTTTCTTTCTCTACACACTCCTTTCTTCCTTCTCCATTCCTTTCCACCTCTTCCTCTTTCAAGGCCCTCCTTCGGTATAATCGATCGTCGATTTCACGAGAGATCCGTCCGCGTGCTCGCGCGTCGTTGATATATGAAGATTAGGAGGCCGATGTTCATCCAACGATCTCTTTCCTCGTGTCTCCTCTCTTTCTCTTTCCTCGTGTCTCCTCTCTTTCTCTTTCTCTCTCTCCCTCTCTCTCTCTTTCTCTCTCTCTCTTTCTCTTTCTTTTACGATCAAGCCCGAGAAGAAATCCGAGGTATCGAGCTTCGCTCACGGAACGTAGTAAATCCATTGAAAGGGGGAAGCGCGAGTAATTGCCCGCGTTAATTGAACTTTGGCGCGATCTTGATTAACGCGAACGTGAATTCACGTCTCGGTCGCGTGATCTCCAATCCCGTTTTCTCTTTTCCTATCTTATTCGATTGGTATTGCATATCTCCGATAGGTCTGGCACGTGCGACTAACAATAAGTTAACTGAGGATATCCTATAAATATAAAATAAAAATACAAATTTATTATACGATCGCAATTTCTTTTTTCTTTTCTTTTCGTTCTTATTTTTCTTCTTCTTCTTCTTTTTTTTCTTTTTTTTTTTTTTGATATAATTAACATTTACTCGTCTTATGTTTTTTAAATAAATCAGATACGTAAATGAAATATATCGCCTATGAATATTATTCCATATATTTATTATATAAATTGTTCTAAATAGATATATGTGTATCTATATAATCTTTTTAAAATGATGGGTAAGCTCGATATTGTAGGAACGAGACGATAAGAAAGATAAGAGAGAGAGAGAGAGAGAAAAAGAGAGAGAGAGAGAGGGAGAAAGAGAGAGAGAGAGAAAGAGAGAAAAAGAGAGAGAGAGAGAGGGAGAAAGAGAGAGAGAGAAAGAGAGAGAGAGAGAGAGAGAAAGAGAGAGAGAGAGAGAGAGAGAAAGAGAGAGAAAGAAGAAGAGAGATAGAGGACCACCTTGCGTTCCGTTGGTATTGTGCGCTTCGTGTAAAAAACGTTTCAAGAGGATACTACACAGGCATTAACTAACGATCGAACAACGACGAGTTACGGCTCCGACCGAAGAACTTTCGCCATAAATCATAGGATCGATCGGTCGTGAGTCTCAAGAGTGAGACCGTGTGCGTCTATCTGCTGCTGCTGCTGCTATTGCTGCTGCAACTCTGTGTAAGTGAGAGTAAAGTAGATAGAGAAAGACAGAAATAGAGAGAGACAGAGAGAGAGAGAGAGAGAGAGAGAGGTTTTGCGATCGTAGAGTCCATCGAACGCGTCGAAGCAAATCGCTCGATGTCTCGTTAGACGAAGGAACAGGAAGTAAAGCGTGGAATGAGGTGAGCAAGGGTCGAAAGCGTCCTTGTCGTCATCGTCGTCGTCTTCTCGAGAGCGTCGTTCGAGAAGCGTCGCGTGGACAATGGAGCAATCAATAGGGTAATGCGAGGACACTTTATCGAATTATCGATGCGGTCGACACTGACGTATCTACGCTCGATGGACACGGCTGGCGTGCTTTTCGAACGAACCCTTTCGCGCCTATCTCTCTCTATCCTCCTTTCGCCTTTCGCCTTTGCCCGGTCCATCCTATAGTCTTGTTTCTACCTCTTTCTACCTGGCTGCCCACCTCTATCGCTCTCTCTCTCTCTCTCTCTCTCTCTCTGCTTCTCTTTCTCTGTCTCTCTCTCTCTCTCTCTCTCTCTCTCTCTCTTTTGCTTTCTCTTAACATCGAACGATCCTCTCTTCACTCTTCCTCCTTCTCCTCTTCATCCTCCTCTTCCTCTTCCTTCTCATCTTCCCCGAGCTCTCTATGAATCTCTCTTGTATATACGTGAAGTCTGATAGAACGTGGAGCATCCTCGGTGTAACAGGCTCAGTTGCCCTTGACACTTTGGACCGTTAATGTCCGAGTGGCACGCGATAAATCCGCCCCCGAACGATCCGCCGCTCTCTTCGGGATCGTGCGTTGGATCGTGAATAGTGTCCTTCGAGAAGCAGCCGAGCAGCGCCTCCTCTGCGTATGTCGTCTCGCACGTTCGAAAGATATACGGGTTCGTACCCTCGATACGCACTTACACGGTAGTTCTCGGCCCTTCCCACCTGCACGATCCTCAATGAGCTACTATCAGTACAAAGGAAGACCTGTTAAACATTCAAGAGTCCACTTGAAATATCGATCCTCTTTTCTTTTCGATCTTAAGAAAACAATCCTCATTAAAAGAAAAAAAAAATTATCTTTAATTTGATATTAATGAGAATTTATTTCATCTCTTTTATCGATATCGATCGATGATTAACCTCGGATATCATACGTTAATCATAGTTTATTAATTACGAGACAACCGTGTGCGTGCTCGTTTAAGACCAGTTCTCGAAATCGCTTCGTATTACCAAAAACGGCATCGTCCAGTCTCGATAATCCAGGACGATCCATCGTTTTTCCTCGCTGTAAAAAGTATCGTAGGTACTCTCTTTTCGAGGCGAACGTGCTAACCGACATCTGAAATCCTTGGTGCACAAACAACGAACGGTCTCCTCCGTCAGGAAAGTCGTCCGCGAGTGGGCTTCGCACGCGAACGAGACTCGACGTTTAACAGGGACGACGGTGGGCCGGTACTTTTATGCGAACGAGACTCGCATATTTCATGTCACTTTGATCCGTCCTTTCCTTTCTCTCTCTCTCTCTCTCTCTCTCTCTTTCTCTCATGCATATATGCTATTTGTATTTTTTAATCTCGTATAACAAAAAAAAAAAAATAGTTTTCTTATAAGTTACACGCATGAGAATTAGCGTGTGTATGTGTGCATATATGTGTATGTGTTTGTGTGTGAATTCTCTTCTCTTCTCGTACACTTGTAATTGCAACGCAGTCTTCGGTCCTCCTCGTTCGAGTTCCCTTCGTTCAGTATTCTTATCTTTGACTACGGTCAGGCTGGTCTGCCAAGTCGCAAGGCGTCTTCGTCGTCGTCGTCGTCTTCGTCGTCGTCGTCGTCGTCGTCGTAACGACGTATATACCTACGTACACGTCTCTTCGCATAAGTAGCGAATTCTACTTCTCTTCCCTTCTCTCCTCTCGATCGAGTTCGCGCGAGAACGCGATAGCGCACGAATGAGTTATGATCCCTATTCTCAAATTTGCATATCGATTCATTATGCGTTCTGGTGGAAGTCAAAATTGGAACGCTGCTTGGCGCAACCGATTGCTGCTCGTTCGCGAGGACGTTGGAGGAGGTGAAGGAGGAGAACGATAAATCAAACGCATTCCGTTTCTTTCTTTCTTTCTTTTTTTTTTTTTTTATTTTATTTCATTTGCTTTTCTTCTTTCGTCTTCATGACATTTTTTTTTTGTTTCTTTTGCCTTGTCTCTTTTTATTCTATTTTTGTTGTATATTTTATTTTATTTTCTTTCTTTTTTTTTTTTTTTGTTTCTTTTAATACGTCAGAACTTGTTTGTATAATTTAAGAAGGGCGAGAGAGAGAGAGAGAGAGAGAGAGAGAGAGAGAAAGAGAGAGAGGAAAGATAAACTATATAATTTCTTTGCAATTTTCCTCGTCGCTGTAAGGTGCGTGGCATGCTTATTATCTTCGATATATAGTTACGAATCAGCCCATGAAGGCCATACGCGCAGATGTTCTAAATTGCGTACAAACAAATCACTTTGGCACGATCGAGACAAGCAAATACAGTTGTGCAATAGCTCCCTTGCGACGTTGGGTAATTCGATTTATGTAATGATATATCGTAGTCATTAGATATTTTGGATACAAAAAATAATCTTTATTTACATTCAAGTACATTTATTTTCATATCTTTCTTTAAATTATTAAATATACAATGAAATCTATTCGTTTATAATGTGTTTGAAATAAAGAATTAGGAGCCGTCAGGCATAACATTAACGCATTGAGTTTCTCCGAAGCTCGATCGAGCGAGCAAAATTTATAATCCCCCGGCGTCGGCCATTATAGAAAGAAGACATTTCTCGAAAGACGAACGCTATTCGAGTGGACGTTATTTACGACGCCGTATATACCGTGTAATCGCGACGATAGGCAGCTAGCGAAAGGAACACGAGCTACATACGTATAAGCTTAATATATTAATTGCCGGTGGCAGCGATTCCCATTGATCGCTTCTCATTCCTAGAAGCGTGAGTCTCTGCAATTAGTAATTATTAAAGGATGTAGATGAGCGTGAAGAAAGTTCGATCGAACGGTCACGATCGCGGATACGATTTAGAATAGATTTCAGAGTACACGTGTATTAACACGAAACGCACGAACTACTTATCTCGACCTCATTCATAACATCTCATCTTCATTTCAAAGATTTAGGATCAGATTATTTTCATCCTATCGATTTTTCTATAATATTATCGAATAAAAAAGGACGCTGCACGAACATATAGTTGGACGATAAACATGAAAAATGAAAAGACAATGTTGAGTCGGTGTCAAGAAAACATCGATTTTCAGGAAGTTAGTTCATTATAAAGCTGAGCGATCAGAGATACCTACCTACCTATCATGAGACACGAACTGAATGAATGCAACTCGGGAGCAATCGGTCCGTTCTTGCTCTCTCATGCCTGGAGGAAGGAGACGGTGAGGAAGAAGCGCAAGAAGAACAAGAAGAAGAAGAAGAAGGTTTGGAGCTACGGGATGGACAGGAGTCCGTAAGGGTATGAGAAAGAGGTGGGGAGGGGAGTTAGGAGGGAGAGAGAGATAATACTAGCGCGACCGCCTTAAAGCGTGCGTACTCGCGTCTTAAACAGCAACGGCAGCAACAGCAGCAGCAGAAGCAGCACCATGAGTAGCAGCCGCAGCATCAGCAACAGCAGCAGCAGCAACAGCAGCAATGGATACCCCTCTACCAGGACTTTAGGCTCTTTCTCTCTTCTCTCTTTCTTTCATTTGCTATCTTGCTTCGCCAGTGGCTAGTCTCAACAACCTTTCTTTCTCCATCTCCCTTGTCTCTTCTCCTCTCTCACAGCTTCTTCCGTGCAGGAGCAGAGCATCTCACTCTCCCTTTATCTCTCTCTCTCTTTCTCTCTCTCTCTTTCTCACTGTTCCTCCCCACCTCATCCTTTCATCGTCTCCTTCTTCGCGACTATCATACACACACACACACACACACACACAAATACAACACACATACACAGCACCTATACCTTTTCAAAGATCCCTTCAGTTTTGTGCGCTACCTGGCTCTACCTTGTGGTTGTCGTATCGTATGTATGTTTGCGCGCTCGCGCTCATTGCCGAGGCGGGGCAAGGTGATGTTGTTCGTCCGATGCTGAATATGTACCTGGCGTCTCTACGGATGGAGTAGTCGTCGGTTAGAAGAGAGAAGGAGGTAGTTGAGTATCCGTGTGCGTGCGTTGTCTTCTCTCATGTAGGCACACGAGCCCTCTCACACGTGCTCCGAGAGAAAGAGGGAGATATATATACTCAATGTGAAAGAGTAGGATAGAGTTAGAGGTTTACTTACATGCACGCGACGAATACACACACACACACACACAAACATTCTTGATTCCACGCGATCGTGAAATACATCGAGGGAAAAAGGTAAATCGAGTAGTGAGTGAGTGAGTGAGTGAGTCAGTCAGTAAGAAAGAGAGAGAGAGAGGGTCTGGTATACGTGTGTGCGACATCAATGTAGGCGCGCGGCCGGTGCACAAGAGCGTGGTGTGTCTCCCCTCCTTCCTTAGCCACACTCCACTCCTCCTCCTCCTCCTCTTCCTCCTCCTCCTCCTTTTCTTCCTCCTCCTCCTCCTTCTTCTTCTTGTCCTCCTCCTACCGCGCTCGGCCTCTACCTCCTTCTACCTGCCGGCCCAGGCCGACACACATGTGTATGTGTACCTTGGTCTTCAGTGTAAGATCTGAACCAGCGGAGAACGCACGGCTATTGTTATATCATTATCATTGTCATCGTTCGTGGCCGTTCGCGCCGGTCCGCGTCTCCCAATATAGAGAACGTGTCGCACCGATTTTCGTGAGGGCACGCGTGCTTTTTAAGTTTTAAGAGTCAAGAACTGGAATTTATTATTCATCGTTGTCAACATCAACATCATCATCATCATAATCATCATCATCATCATCATCATCATCATCATTATCCTCCTCCTCGTTATATTCTTTTTTATCCTCCTTCTTTTTCCTCCTCCTCTTCTTCTTCTTTTTCTTCTTCTTCTTTCGAGTACGCTGGAAACCGCGAGAAATCGGCTCGCGCACGCGCGAAAAAACGCGAGGACTCCGCGCCGTCATCGTTCTTCTCGTGCACACGCTTCGCGATCGGCAGCGCGCGCACGCGCGCGCGCTACCTCGTGTGCTCGTCTCTCTTTGGAGAACGCGTGTCGTCAGCACCGACAGCTATCGTGTCCTCTCTTGACTGCTGTGCTGTTGCTGTTGCTGACACCTTCTTGAATCGACCTCGAGGGAAGGTCGTGCAAAGAGGATGATGGGGTTGCCGATATTTTCTCTCTCTCCTCCCTCTCTTATCTGACTCCCTTTTTATCTTTATCTCTTTTTTTTTCCCTTTGTCTCCCTTTTTCTCTCTCCCTCTATCCACTATCTCTTTCTCTTTCTCTATCTCACGTGCATATAAACGACGGATATTTTGAACAACACAACATCGAGCGAACAAAAATACGAGCTAGTGAACACGTGCCGGAAACATCTTTATTTGTTTGTTTGTTTGTTTGTTTTTATTCTTCTTTATTTTTCTTTTCTTTTTTCTTTTTTTTTCTTTCTTTTTTTTTTTTTTTTTAATAAGTTGTATACGTATACTTAAACTTGAGGTATTTTTATTCATCAATCAAAGAAAGATAGAAATTAAAAAATGTAAATGCATACGTATACACACACATGTATAAATATATATATATACTTACGTATATCAGTGAAGTGTCGTGTCACGGCTCTTTCTTCCGGAATCATCATTGTCGTCGTTGTCGTTGTCGTTGTTGTCGTTGTTGACTCTCTTCGACGAGCGACGAGAGTTTCGGAGGATCGCGCGACCGGTTGTTGCGCTTCTCTCGCGGTTTATTTTCGTCTCGGAGAAGGACGTCGACTCGACGATCAGGATATCAAGGGGGGACGACTCGATGACGGGGAGAAAGAGGAGGAGAACTCGAGACCCGACGGACACGAGGAGGGCAGGATCGATCGGAAGGAGACTACGGCTGACGCCTAATTAAATCGATTAGACTTTGGGGTTAATTGTTCTGGAACGCCAGCTCGCTCTCACACAGACCCGTTACAACCTCCATCGTCGTCGTCATCGTCGTCGTCGTCGTCGTCGTCATCTCCATAGTGCTTACTGTACATCTCTCCCTATCTGTTACTTATAAGTAGAAAAAGGATCGAACGATCTATTCGAAAACATGAGATCGTGTTAAGCTACGAAGAAAAATATACATGGAATAGAGAGAAGAATTTGTTGATCATTTTGCCGGACGAATGTATCAGTGTTTTCTGCTTTATTTTTTCTTATTTATCATTCATCTTTGCCTCGCTAACTCGATCGCGGATTTTTCTATTTTCATTCAGATTTCACGGATATAAAGAGTGTAACGAGTGATGTGAACGACGCGAGTGTTGTTTAAAGAAAAACATAGAATATCACTTTGTCTTTATTTATTTATATATATATATGTATATTATATATATATATATTTATATTACACTCTTTCTTTTGTTCGATCGCAGTGGTGTTATTTCGGAAACGAATCGTTTTTTATTACACGTATAAAGTGCCTAAACAAGAAGGATATTATTCGACTGATTTAAAACGCACTACTACAGACGAAGAACAATCGAGTGCTCTCGATCGACATAGAAATACGAAGGAGCGTGCGTGATCTAAGCTCGCGGAAGTTCATTCGAGTCTCTCTGTTCAAACCTGTTGAGAAACTAAGACGAGGAGGGAAGAACGTCACGAAACAGAACGACTAACGATAATTTCGCTCTGGAATAATCGACGTCGACGTCATCGATCGCATTGCGAATAGCTCCAACGATCGTAATGACGACGCGCGCTCCTTCAAATACCGAACGACGACGCTTCCTTCGTGTGGAAATCGTCTCTTCAAATTGACGGTAAGTCCGAGACATTCATCGAAATTCGATAATAACTATTACAGATTAAGAATTGATTCGTACAAACTGTAGGTATACCTATAATATTTTATTTGATATCATCAGTCTTCAACTAAGACAAATATTTATTTTGATTGATTAATTAATCGATATTAATTAACTTTATTTTGATACATCGAAAGTAACCACGAATAAAAAGAATCGATCTAAGAATAATTATTACACATTATGACATAATATCTTCTACGTTACTATTGGCCAAATATTTATTTTAATAATAGATTAGAAAAAGAGGAACTCGTCGAGTTGACATAGTTCATTTTCTCATAGAATTATTTAAGTATTCTTAAGTTAATTTATTCACCAAGAACATTCCAAAGTTGGATAAAAAAAGAAAAAGAATATATAGATATGAATTAAAGTGGGAATAAAAGAGCTCGAAATTTCGAGATGGAAGTAAAGCCAGCAATTTGTACAATGTCGAAAGAATATAAAAGCATTCTTTCTAGCGAGCAGAAAACGTTTCTATCTCATTTTGGTACTGGCATTCCCTCGTAGCGGATCCAACTCGTCCAGGCTCTTCTTAAAACTTATCGCGCGCGATAACCGGCAAAAGGGACGATGCCATCGTCGAACGAAGGGAGGAAGGTCGTTACAGCACGATACCTGGATTCACCTAATTATCGAGAAATGCCAAGCCGAAGAGCTTGGAATTCGCGCGAGCTAGTGTTCTGAGAATAAGAGATGCCAAGTCTTATTTTTTTTCTTTCTTTTTTTTCCTTTTTTTTTCTTCTTTTTTTCGCATAGTAAGAAACAATGAGAAAGATAGAAGAGATCGATGAGAAGATAAATTGATTGGTGGGCATAATTGATGCCAGTTACATATTTACTTGAGTAAGATTATCTAAATAAAAATCTTCGATATGATTAAAATTTGTAAAAATTATTTATAAAGTAACAAGATAAATGTTTACCGCGATAGAATTAATTACAAGTATGACCAATTTACGTTTGCGTTCTGATACATGTGTGCCATACGAGAATATGTACTACGAAAGACTATATAACATATTCTCAAACCAATACATATACCTATGTTAGAATCATTTTAGAGAGGAAACGTAGGTAGATAGGTAGGTATACTTAAACGTGACTCGGATCACCGAAGTATCGGCGTCCTCGATCGAGTAAATTTTTCTGACAGTTATACCATGGAATATTTCCTTAGAGGGATAATACGATTTCGTAGGCTATATACAATTGCAACGATATCTTCTCAAGTACTTTAGAAACTAACCTCGCCTTTTTCAACAGTCGAAGAGAGAATGAAAAAAATTGAGAGAGAAAGAGAGAGAAAGAGAGAGAGAGAGAGAGGTCGTGGTTTCTCGCAGTGAATTGGAAGCCAAGTTGCGCTTCGAAAACGAAACGATAAATCCTTCGATTGTCGAACGTCGATAATCGTTCGGCGGCTTGCGAGAGACGTTATGTGTTGTGTGTAGACAACACGGGTGGAACAAGCATCGTCCGAGGCCGACACGCCGGTTATCGGGCGCACGTGATCGCGCGCGAACATTCGCCCGCCTTAACCCGCTTTCTTCCTCTCTTGGATGCGAAAATATCGCGAGCGTCGTTCGGTCACGTTTGTAACGTAACACGCGCGCGTTGATCTTTCTCTCTATTTTTCCATCTTATTTTCGCGACCTCGTCGAAAGAAAACGTTTTAGTCGTTCGAAAGGTTTCGGATGAAAAAAAAAACAAAAACAAAAACAAAAAAAAAAGAAAAAACCAGACAAGAAATTTCAATATTTTTCAATCAAATTTAATTACATTAAATTAAATGATATCGTTAGACATTCGATTTTAGACCTGTCAAAAATATCTAATGATCAAAATAGTATAACTTTATTTGTTAAAAAGATACTATGTACTACTGTATTTGATCTTTTTTCAATAATAAATGTTAGATTATCGAAAGAAAGATGAAACTGGTTGGCATTGTTCGATCTCAACTCGGAGGGTGGGCTTTCAACGCCTCGAACAAAATACCGTTCCGCGTCGTAACGCTCGGGAGTTTGGCGAGACGCGCACTTTTTATAGACTTCCGGTGAGCACGCTTAAATCGAGCGTAACGCCGATACTCGTCCTCGATCCTCGTAGTCCCCGACCAATAGAAAGAATCCCTCTCTCTCTTTCTCCCTTTCCCTCTCTCTCTCTTTCTCTTTCTCTCTCTCTCTCTCTCTCTCTATATATATATATATATATATATATATATATATATATATTTATATATATATATATATTTCTCTATCTATCTTTCTATCCTTTTTTCTGTCTCATGATATTTTTTTGAAATTCACCAAGGATTTTCCAACTTCGAAAAGAAGATAAAAACGAGTTAGACAAGCTCTAGTCGTTGTAATTTTCTAGTAGTTCTTCGCCATTTTCAATCCTTCTTCATATAATATCTTATACCTAATTACAGTAATAAAGTACGTTGCTTTATACAAGTTATTCGTTCACATAAGGATAAGATACCGATCCGATAACTATCCGATAACAAAGCGACAAAGTACCGTTTCTATCGAGGATGTTAATAAGAATTCCTCACCCCCACGATATTTTTTCTCCTCTCTCTTTCTCTCTCTCTCTCTCTCTCTCTCTCTCGCTCTCTAACACTCTTCACGTGAATTGTCTCCCGATAAGAAAAAATGAGTGTGAGAAAAGAGCAACGCAGCAGTTGCTCTTCGTAAGATACATCACTATGTCTGATGCAATAAATTATTAATCAAAGCTTGTAATTATACGTTCCTAACGTGGCTAAGAATTCCACGGTATGTATATTCAGATAGATAGATAGATAGATAGATAGACAGAGAGAGAGAGAGAGAGAGAGAGAGGGAGGGAGCGAAACAGAAAGAAAAAGAAAGAGAGAGAGACAGACTGAGACAGAGACAGTATGCCGGTGGGCAGTCGATAGACCCGCTGGTATTACTCGCGCGTTACTTGCTCGAGAGTGGACGTAGTCGGTCTCAGTGGCCACTCTAATAGACGAGATGAGCGTTCTCGTATCGAAGCAATAAATCAAAAGCGTTTCGCGCTCGGCTTTCGCGGAGGTGGACGACTTCGATCGTTTTTTTTTTTTCAAACGAAGGCGCGACTCGTTTACATTATCTGGATCTTTCCAGGATCATTAACGTTCGACCTTCCTTTTTTCTTTTTCATTTTTATTATTTGTTTTTTTTTTTTTTTTTTTTTTTTTTGTATTCTTATCACACAATTTATTATTCCAAACGCAATCGTGATTTTATCGAACGAGAACGTTTTTTCGAATCGATAAAAATCATTTTTTTAATTACATTTTTTCTTTGTTCTATTTTTTTCTTTTCCTTTTTTTTCTTTTTCTATTTTTTTTTTTTTTTCATTCTCTCAGATAACGATGGTAAATGTTAAAGGTACATGTTATAGTTGTAAAATGATAATACGTCTTACCGAACAGATTAGGCTTCTATTTTTAAATGGCAATATTTTTTAGTTAAAAGAATTCCAGACTGTCCGGAATGATTTGGGGACTGCGCGGTAGTCGAACTTACCGCTTTTATATTGCGCACACGGGAGGAGACAGTCCAATTAAGGGCGCATTTGTATACTTAAGTGCATCCGATATCGATGCATAAATCCAATGGTACGATCGACGATTTACGGCGTTGGCGAATATCGTAAAACGTCCGACGCGTAGAGATATGCGTGAACGCTCGAAAAGCAAGGAGGAGGAAGGGGAGAACCGTTCTTCTTAGAAATCGACATCGTACATATGTACGTGTGCTTCATTTTTTCTCTCCTTCTTTTTCTTTTTTTTTTCTTCTTTCAATTTCTTTCTCTTTCTTCTTTTTTTTTCTTTTTTTTTATTTTTATTCTCCTCTTTTTTGTTTTTGTTTTTGTTTTTTATCCTCCTCGATGATTAATCAAATACGTACGAATTTCGTTCGAATTCGTTTATCGAAGGTCTCGTATTTCAATTTCACTAATGACGCACGTCACATGAAGTCCTGTTTTTGGGAAGAAAAATCGATGGGTCGATAAAGTTGACACATTCTATAATTCATCGTTCTTTAATTATAAATAAAATTCTAGATTATCAGAAATTACCTAGGATAAAATCTTTCTAAACGTGAACGTTAGGTAGAAAGGTGCGTTCGCATTCGCTCTCGAAAAGTAATATTTTAATTACGACGAATGGCCGCACGAGTGTTATGTGCCATGTGGCTGCTACTGTTGGTTGTGTGTAATGATGATGATGATGCTCGTAATAGTGGTAGTGGTAATAGTAGTAATAGTAATAGTAATAGTAATAGTAGTAGTAGTAATGCCGGTGGTTAGGTGCCAGCAACGAGCAATAACGTAGCACTTTTTTCACGCTTTTCATTCGGTCTCGTGCGCATACTTTATGCACCTGCGAATATTCTATGGTCAGGAGAGGGAAAGAGAGAGAGAGAGAGAGAGAGAGAAAGAGAGAGAGTTGGTTTACAGGGATTATTGTAAGGTACCCGCGGCTTAATGAGTTTCAAGTCATATTCCAGAATCTTGAGGAGATTTAAAAGTTCAGTGGTCGTAGCAAGCTCTCCTCTCTATTTTGCTCTCTCGTTCGTTGGCTTTTTATGTCTCGTCTTTTATAAAAAAAAATTGCCAAGAGCAAGGAGCTACGGCCGTCTATCTTCTTACGATCGACAGTTAGCATCGATAATGTTTAATGATAGATGAAAGGTTCTACCTAACGGCTATCGATATATTCGCTCTCTCCTGTTGATGTCTAAGAATTTTTGTCGAACTTTTCCTGGAATCTCAACGTCCTTTTAAATCTGTTCGGAAACGAGATACCTCGATCTAATGGTAGATAAAGTTTATTATTAAATCTGTCGAAGGAGGCGATGAAATATCCGATGAAAGGACTATGTTAGTAATCGAATGAAAGTAGTAGTTTCTCTATTTCACTTGTGTTACATACAAGCATAATAAGCATAATCGATAAGATCTACTCGTTTATTTTCTTTAGACAAAGTGTAAAATTTCAAATAGAGAAAATGGTACAAAATTTTCATATTACGCGACAGAGAAATAATAATAATAATATATTTAATACATACATATGTAAATGTTATAAGAAAAAACAATGAAAGAAGAAAAAGAAGAAGAAGAAGAAGAAGAAGAAGAAGAAGAAGAGGAGAAGGAGAGGAGGAAATCGAGGTAACATCTTTGACGTAGATTTTAGCCACAAAGCTCTGCCTTCGCGCCGAACCAACGAAGGGTTAAACCCTTTACGCGCTGCATCACAAAGGAGAGCGAGCTTACAGCCCTTGTAACACGAGTTGCACCCTCTCTCTCTCTCTCTCTCTCTCTCTCTCTCTCTTTCTCTCTTTCTCTCTTTCGTTCCTTCGAAAGAAGAAACGTGGATATAAAAGAGAACAGAAAGAGAAAGGACGGGCCTCTGGTTCAGGTACACTTCTCTTGTCGTAAATCTTCTTCGTTTGTTTTTTTCGCATCCTTCTTGACGATAAGGCATTGAGTTACCTTCCTCGGCTGCGTAACGGAAAGTTGTGCCACGGATCGTTCCGATGCGTTAAGAGCTCGTAAACGTTCGAAAATTCAGCTTTAAAAGCGTGCCGTATTTACTTTGCGTTTAGTGTCTTTAATACGGGAGCCGTGCATGGTAGAAAAAGATAAAAAGAGAAGAAAAAGGAGATATGAAAGAATGAAAAAGAAACATAATTGCTTAGGAAGAAAAACGCTTTTCTTTCCTTTTATATAACAACGATATTCTACACAACAATATCTTCGTTTCGCTATTATTTTCAGATCTTGGGGTAGAGATAATTCATTTATTTTTTCAAACGATGATGATTCGCGCGTTCGATCCACCGCCAGCTAAAGATCTTTATCAATTCTTTCTCTCTTTCTATATCTATCTATCTATCTCTCTCTCTCTCCTTCTCTCTCTCTTTCTCTCTCTCTCTCTACCTATCTTGAAAAGGAACATCGTCGATCCATTAATCGTATTCCGTTGATTCTCAACGTCGATTTCGTGCGTATCGTAGCGCGTATCGCTCTTTGCTTCGTCGTTGCTTTGTTTTCGAAACATGAACAAGTAAGTATGGGCGAACGGTTTTTCTTGCGCAAAACTTTTCAATCGATCGCGAGATTATTATTCGAATACTCGCTCTCGCGTGTTCTACGATAGTTTCAATCTTGAGATGACGAGAATAACATCGAAGATATATACGTTGAACGACTGTAGTAAATTTTATAATTTGTTTTTAAATATCTCAGATTCTTATCTTATTTCTTTTTTTTATTTATTTTCTTTTTTTTTTTTTTTTTATTTATTTTCTTTTTTTTCTCAAATGAAATATATTATTGATATATAATGCATGATAAATGCGAAATATAATGACACGAAAAGAAAAAAAATAAACCTCGGATAAGAGTTTAAATCGTTGGTAATTAAAATTCAAAATGCTTGGCGTGACTAATCGCTATGTGAATTGACCAATAAAAAAAAAAAAAAAAAAACATGATTATATAATGATATTAATTATCATAAGATAAAAGAGGGATGGGTAACAGAAGACACGTGTTAAGGGAAATTTCGAAAAAAAAAAAATAGAAAGAATACTTACACCAGGCGAACTTTATTATTACTTATTACTGTCTATAAACGCGCACACGTATGTATATTTACCTATACTAATGTTAGAGACCACGCAACGTCTACCTTTTGCGAAACAGGTGGTTTTATCGAATGGAAGCTGCTTCGAGAGCACAATGAGAGTTGTCTCATTGCGGAGCATAATCCGTCTTCGTATGGAACTCTCGCTTCCAGTTCGCCTTGGCATGGAAAATGCAGGCGCGCGCTCGGCCTAATAGAGTCCTTTGTTTAAACCGAACCCCTATTATCGCTGCCGGGCATCCGGCCAGACTCTCTCGCCTTTGTGAACAATGTCCGAACGAGCCAGATACCTACTTGTCCAGCTTATTATCACGCTTTTCGATCCAATCTCGTCAAAAGGTATGATCTTATCTTTCTAAAGAATCGGAGAAAAAGATGTCGAGGGTATTCGATTTTTCTTCGTCCGTTTAACTATTGTAAACTAACGTTTCTAACTATAACATTCTTTGTGATTTCTATAATTTCTTTCTCTTTTTTTTTTTTTTCGTTTATTGTAAAACTTTTTTCAATGCGATCGATTTAAATTTATATTTTATGTTTATTCAAATAAATTTATTATATTATAAATAATATATTTGTTCATATATATTAATTATAGGATACTTGTATCATAAGTAGGCATTTTATATTCGATATTAACGAGTATCTGATTAATGAACGTGAGATCAATTGGAAAACTTGTAGAATGGAATATCGTTCTTTCCTAGTTTAATGTAAAATATATTTCATTTCCACGGCGTATAGCATGAAAACAGTGACATATTTATCATTAGGGTCACTTGGAGAACGAAGATGAAATCGATCAGGCGTTTCTAATAATTCGATTTATTAAGAAAACTTAGTTCCAGTTATTTAGGAAATACTTAGTAGTCGAAGTTATATATGACTAACTTCTTTGCCTAGTTGAAAATAATAATCGAATCGTTCGTAAAAGAGAACGTATCTGTTTTGCTAATTCAGAGAAATTATTACAATAAATAATTATCATTTTATGTAAATCCCTTTTTATTTTATAGTAATATAGTGTTTAGATTACGCATGGCAAAATTTGTCTCTCTCTCTCTCTCTCTCTCTCTCTCTCTCTGTTTCTCTCTCTCTCTCTCTCTCTCTCTCTCTCTCTCTCTCTCTCTCTCTGTTTCTCTCTTTCTCTTTCTTCGTCGTCCTTTCTTTTTTGTAACTTTTCGTTTTTACGCTTTCCACACAGCATCGCCAACGTGATTTGTACACGTAGAAAATGTGAAAGGTGTTATATACAAAATAAGCATCGAACGTAGAACGAGACGTAGAGCTCCGTTTGCGTCACGCGTGGATATATACTGCCCGGTGGCGAACAGGTTCTCGAAACTTATTCTGTAATTTCGATGTCGAGTCCATACTTTCTAGGATTTATATTTATTTTATTATATGATTATTCATAGATGGAATTCTCGTAGAATTGTGAATTGATCTATCTATCGATAGATCGATCGATTTTACATATCTAAGTAAAACATAACAGTTAGGCTTGTAGAAAATTTTCTTTTACCTAAGAAAATTTTTTATTATTTTTCGTCTCTCTCTCTCTCTCTTTCTTTCTTTCTCTTTCTCTCTCTTCCTCTTTGATGAAATAGTCGACAATATAATTCTTTCATTTTTAATAAGAAAACAAGTAGATTCCAAAAAAACAATAGAAAAGATCTATTGTAAATTATATATCGATGTAACATATATATAATATGCACATACACTAATACACGTACACTAATACACGCACACTAATCTCTGTATCTTCTTTTTCGAGTCAATGAAACGGTCATTGACCTTTGTGACGGCAAAGGTTATTGCGTTCGTTCAAGAGTGAAGAAATATCGAGGAAATCGATTGTTGTGTTGTGCGTCGACAAATGTTTATCGCGATTATTCGATGAGGAGAAAGAGATCTTCCAAGAGAAATATAAAGATAGAAAGACAGATAGAATGAGAAAGGGTGAGAGAGAGAGAGAGAGAGAGAGAGAGAGAGAAAGAAAGAGGACAGAGAGGAGAGAGAAGAGGAAGATTGGAGGGGTTGCCGGCGCTTTTCTCTTTTCTTTTGCTCTTTACCGAAGAACGAGGCTTTATAGCGGCAATATGGGCCCAGGAATTCCGAGGCATTTGTCGGTGGAGTTAATACAGGTGGAGAAGGAGAGGTAGAAGAGGGGACGAAAAAGAGAAGGAGAAGAAGTTGGAGAAGGATGAGGAAAGAAGAGACCGCAACGATTGTCGTAACGAAACAGGCTCTTCTCGTTTCGTCGTCCATCCTTCCTTCTCCCTCTTTTGGATCTCGCGTCGCTCTCTCTAGAAGAGATCGTCCCTCGTGGTGTGTGCTCTTGTGAGGCCCGTGTTCACTGGAAACACGAAAGGTTTCTCTCGTGAAAAGAGATCTCTCTCTCTCTCTTTCTTTTTCTCTTTCTCTCTGTTTCTCTCTCTTGTTTTCTTTCTTTCTCTCTTTATCTATCCATCTATCTCTCTTTTTTTTCTCTCTTGGATGGGAGGTCGGGTGTATCATCGAAAAAGGGGTGAAGAAGAACGACGTCGTGGCACCAAGTTTAAAGTAGGGAAAGAAGGGTGGAGTGGGGTTGAGGGGTACGGAGTAGAGGAAGAGAGGTGGGGCCACAGGGCGGCGGTGGGCCTAATTAGTCAGGGATATATCTGGAATCTCATGGAGGCTGAGTTTTGTAGGCCTCCTTCAGTTTTATGTACGCAGGCGGATTTCTCTCGTGGATTAGCATACAAATCGATTTAAACTCGAGATAAATAGCCACTCAAAGGCTCCTCACACGGAGCCGACTTCGAGCATTATCTTGTCCACCGACGAGATTAACGCTTAATGCTTTATACTTTACAGCCGAGGAGTCCCCCCGCTCGCGAACAGTTTTCTTTCTCTCTTTCTTTCTTCTTTTCTTTCTTTTTTTTTTTCTTTCTTTTTTCCATCCTTCCTTCCTTTCTTCCTTCCTTCCTTTCTTTCTTTCTTTCTTTTTTTTTTCTTTTTACGTGTGTAACTCTACGCGTGGATATACGCGTATATACGCTCTCTGACTGGTCCCCATAGTATCTGCGTTTTTTCGTGACACCGTCGAAAACCTTTTATTCCCGTGGTTCTTCTCTTTTTTTCTATCCCTCTTTCTTTCTCTCTCCCACTCTCTCTCTCTCTCTCTCTCTCCTTCCCTCCCTTTCTCCCTTTCTTTCTTTCCTTCTTTCATTCTATCTGACTCTCTCATTCGCCTCCCCGTCGTTTTCTCTTCTCCGCTCGGACAAACTCGTTTTCGATTAATCGAAACGGCAGGTTATCGTTCGAACGGTACCGACCTCTCGACGGAGGATCACTTTACACTTTACACCCCCGATGGATTTCACGGGAGTACCTGTATTCTCGTCGTTCACGACGCCTCACGCTATTGACTGCTTATCCACTTCGTCGATAGACGATAAACTTAATCTCTCTCTCTCTCTCTCTCTCTCTCTCTCTCTTCTCTCTCTCTCCCTTCCTTTCTGTCGTTTTCTCCGCTCATGCGGAAATGGAATGTCTCTTCGTGTAAAGCGACTAATGCGCCAGGTATAAACGATTTTCACGAGAAAAAAAAAATAAATAAAAGATCGTATCGAATATTTTTTTCGCTTAACTTACATATACCCTCTTACGTTCCTTTCTTGTTTGTCTCCCTTTCCTTTTTTCCCAAATTATTCCATCTTTACGATGGTACTGAAGTCATTATCGATTTGCATCTTACCGCCTTGTATTATGATCCGTTACGACTTAGCGCGATGTCTCCGACAGAGTCTTCCCCGTCGGCAGGAACGAGTTTTCGAGACTCCGCGCGAATGACTCGTCGCGAATGCATAAACTTCCTTGCATTTTACGCGAAGACGTTTTGACTATTCATGATCGCTCAAGGTTTTGAATAGAGCGAGAAGTCCATGGACTGGTCATTAACGGGCTTCCTTTACTCCCTTCCCTCTTTTCTACTTACCCGTCGCTAAAAATCATGTCTCTCTCTCTCTCTCTCTCTCTCTCTTTCTCTCTCTCTCTCTTTCCGGTACATATACCTTTGTGTGCGTTTGTGTGTTTATCTTGGAGAGGAAGATTTGAAGATTGTGTCGTACCTACCCACCTTCCACCTTTTTCTTGGGCTCGTTAATCCACGCCATTTTATACTAATTTATACCGTTACGCGCCTCCTATGGGGCCCCGTCATTTTTAATTGGCTCTTACGCAAACATATAAATTAAGACGTCGAACGATCGTTTTTCTTTGATTCAGCTTTGTTCATCCATCAATCGTAATGAGGTGTGTGACTCGTGCACACATCCTTCGACGCATCTCGATGGACCCATCGTCCTTTTGCCACTGTTTCTGCTGACGCTGTTTCTCGTTACGTCTCTCTAACTACCTTTCTACCTAGAAGAACCTTCCGAACGGCTTTAGCTGGGAAACGTATTATTTTCGTGCCGCAATCCAGCTGCGAGCTGTAAATCTTCCCGATCGTAAAACGTTCGATTCGAAGTTATCGTGAATTTGTATAATTTTGAACTATGCACTGTCCTTTGACAGAGATCGTTGTAATCGATTGAAATTTGAAATTTACGATGAATGGAATGGTAATTTCACTCATTCTTTTTTTTGTTGCTTTTTGACGAATTTACGATCATTCAATTGACAGATAATAATTTTTAAAAGGAAAGAAATTTATATAAATCTTAGTATTAAATAATTGATCATACTAACGTAATTTAATTGGATTAGTTATAGTCCAACGGAATGATCTATTCAATTTTAAAGATATTACGTAAAAGAAATAAGACATTGTTGATAAGATAATGTTACTTTGATAAAAGAAAAAAAAAAAGAAAAGAGATCAGGCACTACTAATCAATGGCTTATAACTTATCCAATTAATAGAAATCATCGGAACGTGAAACTAAAAAAAGATGGGGTCTTCGCTTTGATGCAGGAACGAACGAAGGCGATGTTATCGCGTGGTCACGTTTACGCACGCTAACGTTGTGTTATTAATCAGAAGTCGTTAAGGGGCTATCAGTGTAATTGTTTAATGCTTGCCAGGACAATGAGAAGGCATTAGTTTGCGTGATAATCGTGGCTGGTTGCAAGGCAACTTGCGTGAGTTCGTTGTTTATTCTCGCTTTACGTGGCCCGTTTAACGATAGCAACTCGAGATATAAGACTAATCGTTGCTATTTCCAGCGAAACGAAACTCATACGCTATCATCGAGCTCTTTAACTCCCTTTCGTATTCCAATTATTTTTCGAACCGTATTTCATGCAAGTATTCACTTGCTCTTTTCTCCTCTTTAAATTCACTTGTTCCTGCTAAATAGAAAATTGTATCATTTTGACAAATAGAGATTTATTTAATTGAAAATGAAATTTCATAAATAATTTAATAGTTAAAAATAGAACAACTATTGTTTACGAAGATAAACAATCGAATAACTATCTTGTGACTTTTTACAAAAGGGATAAAAAAAGAAAAAGAAGAAAAGAAAAAAGAAGAAACTCGAGGAAGAAACATCGTTCGATGGACGTCTCGATGGGTATTCGACGGATTCGAAGGAAGGATCGGTAAAACGCATCTCGATCACCCGTCGAGATAATAAAGTCGGTTGGAAGAATTATCGAGGGCTCCACAAGACTCGCCGAGCAGCCGGAAAGAGGAGAAGAGGTTCCTCGTGCAAGTGGGCCACTCGTGAAACGGATGAGCAGGTGAGCGGGCGTAAATCAGGGTGGACTTAAGTCACGTCGGTGGTGAGGAAAGGAAAGAGAAAGACAGAGACAGAGAGAGAAAGAGAGAGAGAGAGAGAGAGAGAGAGAGAGAAAGAGAAAGATAAATAGACAGATAGATAGATAGAGAAAGAGAAAGAGAGAGTGAGAGAGAATTTTACTCAGTAAAACGAAATTGAGAAAGAGAGGGAGAGAGAGAGAGAGAGAGAAGAAAAAGAAGAAGAGGTAGGATTGGAAGAACTGCGATGCTGGAACAAGACCAGCTGCTGTCAACGAGGTACCCGGCGAATCGCCAGATTATTACGCGCAGCATCCATGGACCACAACCGACTTCTCAACTTCTCTACAAATCGACTATATAGTGGACAAGAAAACCAATGCCCTAGTCGAAAAGTGCGTGTATTATTGTTAACGAAGTGTTCTTTAGTGTTTTCTTGTAGATACATATGTATACACCCTTATGTATCTAGAAGATGAATAAAATGGTAGATCATGAAAGGTAGAAAATATGATAGTGTACATACGTGATGATATATACATAAATATAGAAATTATAGATGTATATACCGGTTTAATGGAAAATATAAATTGTGCCATATTTGGGAATATGGGAAATTATATAAATGGTGAGATTGTGAAGTGTCAAGAATCGTTTATTACATTTTTATATTGTTTATAATTTTTAAATTTCTCTTACATATAAAATTATCCGTATGTATATGGATACACGCATAAATAGTATAGAGAAACGATAATAGGATCATGCTCGTTCGGTATTCTTTACGGCGCTAAACTTTTATTATTCCTTACGATAAACCAGCTAGAGCCGAGTACTTAAATACCTACTACCCCGGACGTAATTCCCAACATACATATGTATCTACTTGTGTTTCGAAGAGAGCGTTACTTTACGTTCGAAAGTACGTTCGTTCTTCGATGGAACAATTTTATCGCTTTCGATGGATAAAAGCGTGAGATCGTTGCAGTGTTACGTCATTCGTACCTGCTACGCTCGTAAAGTCAGTAAAATATCAAATGCCTGTACTATTGCTGTTAATAATAATCGGACGATGATCGAGTATCCAACTAGACATCTAAATTTATTATTATTATAGGTATACTCTTTGAGTTCTTCACTAATCGTATAGCGATTAGAAAGTAATGAAGATTCCGAAAAAAAGAAAAAAAAAAAAAAAAAAAAGAAATAAGATTGATACGAGATTCGATAGGAAGATGTAACAAGGATTAGTCTTTTACTATCGTAACGAACGACGATTCTAATTAGATAGAGACTGTAACATTCGCAAAGAGGAACATGCGGCATCATGGCGAATGGTCCACGTTTCTCGATCTCCCACGAAGTTTCTACCTGGTTTCGATCAAATCGTCGATCA
>NC_140812.1:4642500-4647500 GCF_050613455.1 Vespa mandarinia
TACTAGAATTTCGTGTGGATAAGATAGGGAAGGTAATGGAATGGGAAGAAATAAACCATCGATTTATTTCAATAACGTATAATATAAGGGGTAGAAGAGCTGATCAATTTTTTTTTTTTTTCAATTATTTCCATAAATATTAAACGATGAAGAAGTCAGTTTCGTTGATTAATAAAAGTAAGAGAAAAAAAGAAAAAAAAAGGAGTGTTCATCACAACGACGTATAAAGGGATATAATTGAAAAAGTAGATACTCCCCCGGAAATTCTAAGGACACGTACGACTAAACCCCCGCCCCCCATCCCCATCCCTATATCTCTCAACAGTTATACGATGAAATATTATTAAGCTCGTGTCGTGTCGACGCGAGGAATAATTAGCGAAGGCTTCTCTCGGGTATCACGCGAGAATGCGATGGGTTGTCACGGTGGATAAGATCATCGTGATCCAAGTATTGCGTCGAGGGTCCGATGGTTGGCTCTTCTCAACAGAGGATGAACAGGGAGAGAAAGAGGAGCAGGGAGAGAAGGGAGAAAGGTTCTTCTGCAACGAAAGGAAATGCTCGATGAGGGTCGCGAGAGTCCACTAAGATCGCACCCTTTCTTTCTTTCCGCACTGTGACTCCTTCCTCGTATTTTCTCGTTGCGCTCTTTCTCTCTCTCTCTCTCTCTCTCTTTCTTTCTTTCTTTTTCTTTCTTTCTTTCTTTCTGTGTGTTTTTCTCTTTCTATTTGCGCTTAAGTTCCTCTAACGAAGAGGAGAAACGCCATCGGCAACAGCAGTAGCAGCAACAGCAGTAGCAGCAACAGAGGCAAAAGGCGATGCTTGGCAGTGACTGAGAAGGAAGAGGAGGAGAAGGAGAAGGAAGGAGGAGGAGGAGGAGGAAGAGAGGGGGAGGAGTGGAAGCATTCGGTGAATTGAATTATTTAAAGCCCGCGCAAGAACAGGCGCCTTTTATGAGCGTCCCGCACAATGCCGGTCTTTGTGACTCTCGAATACACGTGTTACGTACACGCGCGCTCACGTACGTAACGCCGTCGAGGCGCGCGGCATGAATGTGCTAATAATGAAGGTAAATTTGTTCCGAGGGGTCATTAATTAAAGTATTTTGTAACAAGGCAACGGTAGCGTTTGCAGCAGCAGCAGTAGTAGTAGTAGCAACACCACCAGCAACACCAACACTAGCATCAACACTACCACTACTACCATCAACACCATCACCATCACCATCATCATCACTAGTACCAACAACGACGGCAGTAACTTTTCTATCTCTGTCCTTCTTCTTACTTCTTCATCGGTGCAGAGAAAACCACCTCCACCAGCTTCACCTCCTCCTCCGTTTTCCCGCCCGTCTCTCACAATTTTCTTTCCGTCCTATCCACGACAACATACCTCTTTCTCTATCTTCTCTCTCTTTTTCTATATATATATGGCAATATATGTATATTCATACGCGAGTTCTCTGCGAATAGGGTGAAGGCAGTGGAGGTGGAGCGAACTGCGTCGTCGTGCCGTATATAAATAAAGGTGGCGATCATAGAATTGCTAATGTTTCAAAGAGAGACATTATTCTTTTCACAAGACGACAGGGTGTACACCGTATGGTGAGAGAAAAAAAGAGTAAGAGAGATAGATAGAAAGAGAGAGAGAGAGAGAGAGAGAGAGAATCTTTCAGAGAGTCGAAGAGGGTGGAGGTGGGACACCGGGCGACAGGGAGAAAGGACAGAAGAGGATGATAGCAGTGGTGATGCTAGTGCTGCTTGGTGATACGGTGATGGTGGTGTGGTGACGATACCAGTCGAGTAGCCGTGTTCTGGCGCCTTCCCTCTTTCTCTTCCTACACTTCCTCCTCCCTTTTCCTTCTCTCCCTCTCCCTCTCTCTCTTTCTCCCTCCCTCTTTCTCGTTCCATCTATGGACTTCGCGGATTCGCTTGTGTAAGCTCGTATCGCCGAGCTTGGCTATACTTATGTATTACTTGGCAAGCCATGCTACTACTCTCTTGCGTTCCCGACCTGGAGTCGCCCGTACAGCCGTGTATATACATTATGTGTCTATGGAAAACAAGCAGCCAGCGGTAATTCAAAGGCCCCATTCAAGACTTCGTCTCTATTCTTCCTTCCACGCTTGCAAACCATTTCGTTTGCCTCCTATTTCCTCCATCCTCTTCTATACTTCTCTTTCTTTTTCTTGCTTTCTTTCTTTCTTTTTTCTTTATTTTTTTTTTTTTATTTCTTTTTTCTCTCTTCGTTCGCTGCCACCGTTGCCACGCGCTCGAGCGAGTACACTAATAACTAATAAGAAACGACTCGGACCTTTACCGAAGGAAAGAAAGAGGATCGCAAAGCGTAGCACGGAAACACGGCCGTCTCTTTAATATTCTTTCCCTTTCTTTCTCTCATGCATGCTCTTTCGCTTGTGCCCATCTACATAGGGGGTGAAATCACGCTGCACCGATCTCCGCCACAAAGCCAACGAACGTCGAAGGAGGATACGTTTTACCTGCGAGAGAGAGAGAGAAAAAGAGAGAGAGAGAGAAAAAGAGAGAGAAAGAAGGAAGAGAGAGAGAGAGATAGAAAACAGGTACAAGAGAGACCCGTTCGTTCGAGTCAGACTTGAAATGGAAGGCTAATGCCTCGAGATTCTTGTTACGCGACCTTTGCTTTTCATGTTTTATACCATTGCTTCTCTCTCTTTCTCTTTCTTTCTTTCTTTCTTTCTTTACCAGTGGATATAAAAGTAATCGCTATCTCATACGGCGAGCTTTTTCATTTCACTCGTTCTAAAACGATACAATGTTCTAATGGAACGAAAGGCTCACGTCTTTATTAATTACAACGCAATGCATTCAGTCTTATCGAGTCCTCTCTGATAATTAACACGCTAAATTAATTAACGACCTCGTTGGTACATTGTTCCGATCCACTTGAATTCGATTTGTTATGTAAATTGTCCACGAGTAGAGATCGAAAGAAAGATGTTGAGAATAAAAATAATTCGTCGAGATAATCGAAAAGTGGTCGAAAGTAAACGAAGATCAAATAACGTAGGCAATTAGAAATGAATGTCCGACTTCTTGATTAAGTTATAATTACGTATGGCTTTTTTTTCTTTTCTTTTTTATCCTTTAGCTGTCGATCGATCTTATATATATATATATATATATATATATATATATATATATATATATATCGAAGACGATAACTCTCTTTCCAATTTTGCGTGAAGACCTTATTCGTCTTATCGATAATCCCGATGTTTCTGGTAGGACGAAAGAACCCTTCGTTGGGTTTGACGTTGGGAAAAAGATCGAGAGTGACGTGCCGTATGTAAAATCGTCCTTGGCGGACACCTGTCGAGAGATCTCGTCGATTATTATCGCGGTACAAGCTCGTCGAAGGGTGGAGAAAAAAAACTAGGGGAACAGAGAATGAAGGTTGTCAGAAGAACGACATTATCGCTTCTCGTTAGCCTCGAAGAGAAAATAATAATTATTTTAGCATATTATCTATCGACCGGTAATATAACTTAAGCTCGCCAGTGCTCGATCATTTTGCATTTTAATTTATTTACTTTCATCATCATCATCATCATCATCATCATCATCATCATTATCATTATCATTATTATTATCATCATTATCATTTCCATAATTAAGTACGTATTATCGATCTGACTCGTTCTAAACTTAATTTTTATTTTTATTTTGTTTTTAATTTTCTGCTCTCTTCTGTTTTTTTTCTTTTTTTTTTTTAAGAATAAGCACAAGTCCTCTTATAAAATCAACGTTATTGATAAATCAACGTTATCGATTTTCTCAATTCGTTCATCATTTTGAGAAAGGATAGACACCTTAAGAGAACCATCGACGAGTCAATAAATTAGAGCGAAGGTTGAACGAGCCCCGGGCGGCTATCCACCCCTTCTGATATGTCACCCCCTTAGCAGATTGCACCGCCGAGCAAATCCAACTGATTCTCACAGATTGACGTCAGACAGAGGAAACTGTCCTGCGCCTAGTGATTGTCATTTTCCGGCCTGCATCCGGTACGCGAGCTTTTTCTCTGCTGTTCTCTTTTCTTTTCCATCTTCTCCACCTTCATAACCTTCTCTCCCCGAGTCTCCTCTACTAGCAATTATTTTTTACGATTAAGTTCCCCGCCATCTATGCTTGGCAAACGTTTTCTCCGTGTTATACAGTATACCCTTCGACGACTGCCCTAGAAAAAAGAGGGAAAGGGATGGAAAGGATTCGTCTAAAAAAGTCCAACTCACATTTTCTTCGTTTGTTTTCTATTATTTTTTGAATGACAGTTTAATTATTGTTATTATTATTATTATAACAAAAAAGAAAAAAAATAACACGTAACAAAACATTTTGAATCGTATACGAATATCAAGAGTATACAGAATCTACAAACACATTCATTCTTGATTAAATTTTAATGAAATGAATTATTATATCGTTTATCAATGTTTATTTATTGGTAAAAATTTTGATTTATTTATAACATTCACTCTTCGTAAAATTGTATCCTGCAGAGATTTTGACATTGGTAAAATTTGTTCTATCGAAACGAATGTTTATCGAATGGCTCTTAATACAACATCATGTTATCACTATTTCTCTCTCTCTCTCTCTTTCTCTCATTCTCTCTTTCTCTCACATTAATTCGATCGTCGAAAAATTATTTTATCGATACGAGGGAAAACGTGTAGAGAAAGAGAGAGAAAGAGAGAGAGAGAGAGAGAGAGAGTCGAAGAGTCAATTATGCTTGGCGTTCGTTGTTTGCGGTGAGCAAGCATCCCTTTTACTGTATGATAGAAGTTCGAGTAAGTAACCCTCGAAAACAAGGATTAGCTCCCCCTCTTTCGTCCGGTTCATTGTAAATTAATTACCTGGAAATGAGAAATCTCCGGTGTACGTTACGAATTCAATGAGAGATAAAAACTCTAGTCTCTCTTTGATAAGGAGTACACACAACGCGTTTCTCATCGCATA
>NC_140812.1:4652500-4672500 GCF_050613455.1 Vespa mandarinia
CTACTGTACTACGAAGGTATGTATTACATGTGTATTTTCACGTTTGCAACAAAGTAGTAATAGATACTGTCGCTTAATTTATCATTTAATCTAGAATATATTTTTAAGATATTACTATTTTATCATTCGATTAGATCATTTACATAGTGTTTAATTTTATGACGTTAAATATAGCTATATCAGATTAGACCTAACAAATTATATGTAATATCTTCGTATGAATATATTCGTGCTAATAGGTCATCATTAAAACGACATATGTATCTACTTATCACGATTGATAAAATTAAAGATTGCTTATATCCCGATTATTGTTCAAGGTTCTCTTAGATATTCATTAAACGTCCTTTCAATTTCCATGCTTTAGTCGTCGTTGTAATCGATAGGGATCGAAAGAATCGTGCTTTCGTTGAACGTTTATAAGACTGGTTTGCCGCTCTCGAAAGCGAGACCAAAATTGGCTACTTACCACTTTGTCGTGCGAGCACGCCCGCGTCTCCTTATTTCCGTGCTACGCCCACGTTCCATTAGCATGTTATCCCGTACGGTAGAACCGGGAGCAACTTACCTTTTCGAGAGAAAGAGAATGAGAGACAGAGAAAGAGATAAGATTCGTCGTTTCTTCTCGTACGGTATCCTTATTAGTCCTTTTTTATCAGTACCATACGAAACCCACGAAATTTCCCTTTTAATCGGTAGCCTGTGTTCTCTTCATGGATTCGTTAAGATATGTAACTTACATATTGCGATATTGTGAGAGCAGCGATTTCTCTGTTTTTTCCCTTCTTTCTCTCTTTCTCTACCTTTTTCCCTTTTTCTCTTTCTTTCTTGTGCCTCCGTTTTGTACTTCAAAAGATAAACAATCTTGTTAGTTTTCGCCGTCGAAAGGAAGAGAATATTGATTCTGATTTGAGTATGAGTCTGCATGTATATGTTAGATATAATCATGTATACATATATGTATCTTTATATATATATATATATATATTTTTTTTTTTTATATGAATTCGACGAAAATCGAATATTACCGTGTAGGCAAGAACTTATTAAAACCAATTCTACCTTTCTTCGTTTCCATTTATTATCATGAGAATTTTATCTTAACGATTATCAATCGTCTCGTATTTATACCTTTTTCTTCGTCTTTTTTTAAAGCTTCCTTTTCTTCTTTTTCTTCTTCTTCTTCTTTTTCTCCCTTACAGAATAACGGATTGAGAAAGTCATCCCGTTAACGCTTCCATCGCTTTCTTTCGAGAACCTTTCGTGATCAGCGACCAATCAAAAATCTTCTTCAATATCCAGCCTATATCTGCCCTTTGTATTCTTTTTCTTCTTTTTTCTTTACTTCTTCTTCTTCTTCTTCTTCTTCTTCTTCTTCTTCTTCTTCTTTATTTTCAAGCAAAAATCCATTCATATAAAAAAATTAATGAAATAGACTCTAATTACTTTTATAGAATATATATTATATATATATATATATATATATATATATATATATATATATAAGTATACGTATTAGATATATCTATTTTATATTCGCTGCGATCACGTCGAATGTCGTCGGTTTTGTAAAGGAAATAGCGCCACGCACGATAGCAATGAAGATTTGTTACTTTACTCGGCTCGGAGGAGAGCTAAAAGCGAAGGGAAGTAGAATTAGCTGTCCGATTGTCAGCGTTTATACGTGTAGGTACTATCGGCTAAGCGACGTTCTACCAGGCTTTCGAGTACCCTCATTTAATCTATCTATATGTATATATATATATATATATGTACACACATATTTATATATAGTATATGCTAGCATCGATTACTTGCTAAGTATATCGGCCGACGTAGCAAGACGACCATTCGCACGTAATCCAACTTGATTTTATACGTCCTCCCATTCGACCGGATGCCTTTCGCCTGTCATCCAGTTGAAAGCGCCGTTTCTAGATCTTCACGTTCCCGGTTAGTAGCCTGCCCTCACTTTTCCACCGCAAATAAAGGAGACCCGGATAGTAACGCTCGACGGCTTTACGGCTCTTTGATGATCGAAAAATTCTTCTACCTCCTTACAGCAGAAACATCTTTTACGTTTGCATTGCTATTCGTTCGACTTTTGCTCTGCTTTGTAAGAGACAAGAAGAAAGAAAGAAAGAGAGAGAAAGAGAGAGAGAGGGAGAGAGAGAGAGAGAGAGGAAGAAGAGAAGGAGGAAGAAGGAATTTAGTTTATCGTACTTTAGGATCTGTTATTTTAGTCGTCCATCGAGTCTATATATATACTTCATAGGAGTAATAAATAGAAAAGAATTTATTATTTATGTCGATTGTTAGGTACTTCTTAATTAAAATGACTTTTAATAACATAATTGTTTAATATATAATTTTTAAATTGTTATATTCATCGTATCATAAAATTTGTAATTATGTGATACATAATATTTGTATTTTCAAGTAATTGATAGATAAAATATTTACATAAATAAAAACTTTAGATAAAACATTTCATAATATTTGTCTTTATTTAAATATAATTATTGTTGTTGTTGTTGTTGTTGTTGTTGTTGTTGTGGTGGTGTTGTGGTTACTGTTGTAACAACTAAGTACTTGGATATTACTCAAAAAGAGAAATCTGTTATATCATCGTCTTTTAGTTATATTCGTTTTTTCATTTTTCTTTTTTCCTTTTTCTTTTTTTTTTTTATCTTTTTTTTTTCTTCGTGCATTCGAGCTACCCTTCTAGAACGAGAACGTTCGTGACCTTTACAGATATCGTTTTCTTACCACAGTGTCCTAAGTGACTACGTAACGAGTTTACGGATTTTAGCTAACCAGAAGCGTCTACGTAGTTGCAGGTACATTACCTACGTGTTTGAGAATTAATTAGCTCCGCTATTATTAGAACGTGAGTTGACTTCTCTAGGAACGGTAAGTCCAGTACGAAGATTTCGAGATTTCTACTTTGCTCGAACTTTCGAAGGAGTTAAATGTATTTCCTTCTTGTTGTAAATCTAAATTTATTATATACAGGATGTCAAAAAGTTTGTTCCTTTCCTTTTTTTTTTAAATTAATCGAACAAAATGATTTATATTTAGCAGCCGAAAGATACTAGCGTATCTCGAGGAGCGACATAAAAGATGCGAAAAGAGAAATGGCATTCTTAAAATCGTTGTATTAGTCAGCGATATCTTTTCGATAAAGAGGGAGAAGATCGGTATTTCGGCTATAAAACTTTGAAGCGTAGGGAACGTGTATGTACTTTACTTGGTTGATTAAAAGGGAGACAGTGACGTAGTGTTCAAGTTCATAGGAATCTGGTGTCATCTACCAGGTACTTCTTTCTTCCGATCTCTGAATCATCGTTCTTTGTCTTATCCAACTATTCTTTCAAGTATCCGTTTATTCGAAGTATGCAAATTTTTCGACCTTGAATCTTTGCCAATAAGCTTTCTCTTTTCCTTCTTTCATCACTTTCAAGAGAAACGAAGAGATATATCAATTCCTTTCAATTTAGATTATTTTATGAGATAAGTTGTGAGCAATAAGAAATACAATTTTTGAATAATGTAAATTCTCATGCATATATTAATTACATTGATAATAATTAATACCAAAGATCATCAAAAAACTTGAAGGAATCAATAAATAATGTTAATTCATATCATTAATTATTAACTTATTTATCATTATATTTACAAAGAATAATGTACAAAGTCCAAGGATCCATGACGATTTCAACTATCAATACGTAAAGTCGTTCGATATATCTTAATCTTCATAGAAGAGTTGCCTCCCGTGGGAAAATTTTGCGTTAGATCGTTACTTTCCTTTAACAAGCGTTCGCATAGATTTCTACGTTCTAGAAGATGGAGAACGAGCGTTCGTTCGTACGATTACATTCCCGTGACGTAAGATCGTGCTGAGAGACTAACGAAGACACTCCGTTATTGTTTCGTTTACAGAACGGTGCGCTTCCTGATGTTCGCCGTAATTGTTCGACGGTAGATGGGGTCGTCACGGCCATAAACCCGATCACCTGGAACGAGATACGTAGCCGGTGAGTACTAAAACGTCATTTGATTTGTCAATTGTATTTTATTTATTAAAATTAGAAAATATTTTTTTCTTTTTCCGTTCAATATTTATATACTTACGAAAGACAAATTGAAATAATTTATACAGATATGTCTATACAATATATATATATATATATATATATATATATATATATATATATTTAGAATTCTTGGATGAAATTTCGAACTATTAGAAAAAAAGCGTGAATCGTATTGAATAATATTATAAGGAAAAATAAGATCTTGATGTTCAATGATTTTATCAGAAACCGATATGACGATCGAAAAAGAGTGAGAGAAAAAAAAATTAAATAAAAAAGAAAAAAATGAAAGAAAAAGAAAAGAAGAAACCATGCACGACTCTCTCTTTATGTCCGAGATATATCGTTTAACCAAGCACGTGGCAACGCACCGTGCGCGTAGTTATGAACTGGAGAAGGAAAATGGTACTATTACGTGCTCTATCCACTCCTCTCTTCCCATTTTATTCTCTTGCTCTTATGCCAGTGAGAGAGAGAGAGAGAAAGAGAGAGAGAGAGAGAAAGAGAAAGAGAAAGAAAAATAAAGATAGAAAGAGAACTACGGGGCGACTGGACACGATTTTACAATAACTCAATTCATTTCCAGTTGGTGCAAGAACGCACTTAGGAAAAAAGCGTCGGCTGGATATAGTTATTGCGGCTCTATATGCGACGTGAACAGGTCAGTCCGGTCGAGAGCGAGAGCAAAAGAGATGGAGATAGATCGACCGACCTACCGATCGATCGATTGATCAAGAAAGAGAGAGAGAGAGAGAGAGAAAGAAAAAGAGTCGTACAATGATCGAATCCACTCCCGACGTGATGTTTGCAAAAGGGCGATATCTAATCGGCAAAATGCTCGTCGTAAAGTAAACGTAAGAAAACAGGGTGGAGCAGGACGGAGCGAGGACAACAGGCAAGGCACAACCTCTTTCGGTCTGGAAACGTCTTCGGGCTCATCCATAACATTATTCGTTTGTTTCGTCTCATCGTGTTCTTCTTTCTTTCGCGAACGAGTGTGGTGGACGAGAGTTTGCACGTAGAGATTTTCTTGAGGGAATACTTTATATATGTATGTGTATATAAATATATATATATATATACATACATACACGATATGTACATTTAATTCGCGTATGTAACGTCCGACACTCGCTCCATGCATGATCGAGTCTACACTGTAACAAGTGTCTCTATGTGCGTGTTATACGTATATAATACACATACATATGTCTCCAAGTATATATACGTATATGGATATATCTATATACACATATACATATATATAGATATACGTCCGTGTACATCGCCAGTTGGTATTGTATAATGCAGCCATTGATAGCCGTCCTCTCTTTCACGCACGCGATCTGTTGCAGTCGCTGCAACCCGTGTCCGGTGACAGCGTCCAGTGTCCAGTCTCCCTCCCGGTGAGTGTCCACAAGATTTATTTTCCCATGCGGTATACGGGGTGGTACCGCGAAAACCGGACCGGGCAATCCGAACTCGACTCTTTTTTTTCCTTCTTTTAGTATCGTTTTGTATCTCTCTCTTTCTCTCTTTCTCTCTCTCTCTCTTTCTCTTTGTCTGTCTTTCTTTATCTTTCTTTGTCTTTTTTTCGTGAATATAAGGGAAATAATGAAATAAAAATGAACAAAATTTAAACGACAATTTCCACGAAATAATAAGGAAAAATTATTTTAGTATTATTATTTATCTTTGAACGTTTTCTCTTTAACAGTTATGCTTCATTGCTCCTCCATATAATAAAGAGATCAATTTTTTTTTAGCAATTCCAGTTAACGTGGATAATAATCAATGATATAGTAATTCAAATAGCTCCTAGAACGTGCCTCTATACTTCTTTTTGTTTTCTTTTTGTTAATCGTTTTTATTATACAATACGAACATAATCCCGATCGTTTTACGCGATTTCTAATTGACGCTCTTGATATATATCTTATGATTTTACCGATCGATTTTTGTCGTATTTTTGTCATTTTCTTTTATATTTATACGGGATAAAAAATTTTATAGGAAAATAATGTCGAGGTAACGAGCAAAATACGATAGTTTTTATTCAGCATTATCGATCGATCGATCGATCGATCGATCACATAGAAAAGCGAATAATAAAGCAAACGAAACGCGCATAATTCGCCAGAGCTCGGTAAGATTATCGGCTGGAGGATCCACCGCATTATTTTCTTGATCTCGATCTCTCCTTCGATCTTTCGCGAAGCGGATCGTTTTCCAACGTTCCTCTTCTGCACTGGCTAGTAGTAGTGCCGGTACTTAACGAGCTAGATCGCTTTCGCAGTACCACCTTAGACGCAGCTACGATCGATTTACAAACTCCACCAACGGCGGCATCGTGCGAAGACGAAAGATCGCGATCGTCACGGCGGCGTTAGATCTCAAGAGAGAAACTCTCGTTACGTCGAACGTGAAAATTCTTTTCGCGAAGATATCGCTTGTTCTTCTCAATTTATTCCAATGTGAAATATTCTTATCTTAATGTTCATTCTTTAAACATTTTTACGTATGTAAATATATTAAGATTAGAAATGGAAAACGTGAGGAAGGATTATTTTATACAAAAAAAAGAAAAGAAAGTAGAAGAAACATTATAACGAGAATTTTTATTATCAAATTAAATTGGGCAGATACTCGATCGATTTTATTTCGATTGGCTTTGAGCGACATTTCAATGCTTTTGATTATTGGTAACGTTATTTCAATGTATTCATATTATCAGGTCATTTTCGTTTCATTTGAACATTAATATTATGTACAGTAAATTGAATATCGTATTCATGTCGCTTAGCTCAAAAAAAGAGAGAGAGAGAGAGAGAGAGTGAAAAGAGATGAACAATTTTCAATATGGAAAATTTCATTTTACATAAAATTGAAACAAATCCAAAATTGTATTTGTCAAAGTATCGGTATATAATATCAATATATTTTTCATCTTCAATTTTTTGATAAGTTATGTCAAGAAAGGAAAGTGAGACACTCATCTTGAGACACCCGTTGAGTCGTTCAGAAAGCTCGTTTCGCAGTTCTACGAGCGGGAAACCGCGCTACAACGCCGAAATTGCGTAAAAGAGAATCGAATTACCGTCGGACTTGACGGGCTACGAAATTAACGAGTTTCACTCGAATCGTTTGTCGATGGTGGCCTCTCTTGCGCGCGTCTTTCGTTCGTTCGCGCAAACGACACACACGCGGAGAATGGAAAGTTACGAGACGCGTTCGTAGAGAGACTGTTCTCGATTTTATTCTCTTGCGACATGCTCGAGACATTTTGCATCCGTCGATCGGTAGCGACGAAATTTTTAACTTCAGTATGCAAATTCGAAGTACGATTATGTCATATATTGATTAGCCATACAAAAATTGGTGTCAATTACTTTATTATATTTTTATACGTTTCAATCGAACGATCTTTTTATTTATTTATTTATTTATTTATTTATTTATTTATTTATTTATTTATTTTTTTATTTATGATTTTATATCGTTATAATGCATTCAATTTTTTTTTTTAGATCTGTTACGTAGATTCTTTCATAATTATTGTTGTATTTGTAATGTTTAAAATATAATGAATCTGAATTTTTTATATTTATGATAGTATATATATACTATAGTATACTATAGTATGTATAGTATAGAATATGTATAGTATTTTACGTGGAAAGAGGATACGTTAAAACGTTGTGGGATTGTGTAAACGAAACCCTTGAAATTGCGAGTATCCGTCTCCTGTAAATAAAGCGTATATCGCGTATCTATCGAAAAGGAGGAGTTGAGATAATATATCTTACGAGCGTAAAATTTTCGTCAGTGAGAAAGATCGGTTTTCCTAATCTTATCTTTCTCTTTCTCTATTTCTTTATATCTTGTATTCGCGTAAATAAGTGGAATTTTTTCGTTAATTCGATTTCTTTCTTTGTATCTACAATATCTCTACCCCTTTTTTCTGTGAAAGCTTGAAAAAAGTTTGGAATGCAAGCTCTGTATTTAAATTTTTCTGTCTCTCTCTCTCTCTCTTTCTTTCTTTCTTTCTCTCTCTGTGTTCCTTTCTTTCGCCCTCTTTCGCTTATTATAAACCGCAGCAAAAAATGATATTTTTTTTCGTCAACAACCGAGACGCGACGGTCGACGGATCATAATTCGGAGATATTTTACGTGCCACACGAATATCGCTTTCGGCTTCTCTTCTTCTGTCAAAGACTTGCCCGGGGAAAACAGGTGCGTTCGTTATAATCTATATGGTTGTTTTGTCTCGATGGGAGAAACGTGAACTAAGAGCGTTCTTTGCACAATGTTCATGACAAAATAAAAGAGAAAGAGAGAAAAAGAGGGAGAGAGAGAGAGAGAGAGAGAGAGAGAGAGAGAGAGAGACAGAAAGAGAAATATTTAAATCATGTAAATCGTAAAAATTATATTTTGTTGCACGTACATACCGTATATATATACCGTATATGGAAAAATTACTTTTAATCGTGTAAATAATTTTTATATTCATGTATTTTACGCGCAATTAATACGGATATCCTTATGTTTTTATATTAACTTATCGTCGAGTTTTTAAAATTAAGAAAAAAGAAAAAAAAAAAAAAAAAAAAAAAGAAAAAGAAAAAAAAAATTTCGTTCATGTAACGCGACGCTCGTAAAACAGAAATTCGTCATATACTATTTTTTTTCTTCTTCTTCTTCTTCTTCTTCTTTCTTTTTTTTTTGTACGAAAGTCTCGTATCATAAGACGATAACACGAAGCGATAAAGAATTTTTATCTATTATGTAACGAATGATACGGACGGAGTAGCGTATTTGCGTTTATTTACAGAGGAGTCGTGGATTCGACGTAGCATTCTTATTTATGTCACGTTATACTTATTCCAGGTCATTTAGCGTTCGTAACTTGGTGTGTACAGATGTATCGACGTTCCGATATAATCAATTCTTTGTCACATTAAAATAATAACGAAACATTGTTAGCGCGGATAGTCCTCGCTTCATAAATGCAAGGAGGTTAATTGGATCGAAATACTCGATTGATGCGATGATAATTTAATGGTCGAAAAAAATATATCGTTACAATGAGAGAACAGCATTCTGGCGAGATCATTACAATGAATTCTATTGCATCTCTCTCTCTCTCTCTCTCTTTCTTTCTTTCTTTCTTTCTTTATCCTCTTGTTTATCTTTTATAATTTTTTTTTCTCGTAACTTAAGCACAACTCTTTTGAAAAAAAAGAGAAGAAGAAAGAGAGAGAGAGAGAGAGATGAGGGAGAAAGAGAGAAAAAAGAGAACGTTCAGGGGTGATTCCAGAGAAGAGAGAAAAAAAAATAAGAAAAAGATATGACAAAAACTCGTTGCACTTTTGTCGGTACGTCATTACGGCATCCGGTCACCGTACAGTCGTTAAAGTGACACGACGCTTATTTCAAAAATATCAAATAAAATATGAGGCCGTATGGAAATAGCGGCGAAGCTCTCGCTTTTCTTCGTTTTTTCTTTGACGCCCGTACACATTCGCCCATAATACACCAGCCGATTTTAACCTTCGTTTGCGTTAACTTTGCTCGGAGACTTCCAATACTTTCCTTCCCGTTAATCTCTTTTAAGATTTATGTCAAAGTTCATGAAATCGTTGGTAAAAAAAGAAGGATCATCTTTTTGGCTATCTTCTCTTATAATACACCATAGTTGTAATATATTCTTATATATATATGTGTGTGTGTGTGTGTGTGTGTGTTGCGTGGTCTGTGTGAGTGATAGTAGTAGTAGTAATAGTGGTAGTAGTAGTAATAAAGTAGTAGTAGAAGGAATAGCACGTGGATCGTGAATCTGTCGTTGACACCAAAATCTTGAGATTTTTTAATCGAAAAGAGAGAAAAAAAAAGAAGGAAACAAAAAGATAGTCAGAGAGAAGGAAAAAAGTGGGCAGACATAATCGTAAAGTGTGAACGTTATTCTTTCGACGATGAGAGAGGGAGTGACAGAAAAAAAAGAGAGAGAGAGAGAGAGAGAGAGAGAAAGAGAGAGAGGACCGGTTATTTTTTGGATGCTTCTCATAATGGAGAAGAACGACGAAATAAAGAATTCCATAGTTACGAAGGCAAACGATGATTTTAATAACGGCTTCCCTCTCGGATAAGTCAAAAATGTTACAAATTATTACTGCATACTCTAATGTCGCGGATTCGAACTTGCCGTTGTAAAATAATAAAATAATCTAATTCTTCGATTATTACTTTATAACAACAAACGTATATGTTATCTATCTAGAGTAGAAAGAAAGAACGAGAGAGTGAGTAATTGAGTGAGTAATGTGAATTAATGAGTAAATAAGTGATTGATTGATTGAATGAATGAGTTTGATGCTCTTATGTATCTGAATATTGAAATGTAAAGGTTTTAAAACGAAACAAAGATGGAAAAGTATGTTCATCTCGCTTATATCGAGTTTCCTTCTCGAAAGCATCCTCGTACTACTTTGCGGCATCTCGATCTAGTTTCAAATCGTAGTCGTTGTATGTACAGGTTTTTCTTACTTCGATGTTGACGTTCGATTCCCTCGTTTCCTCTTTCGGAAATTCATGTTTCTTTAGTCTTTTCAATGATAACGAATAAAAGAAAGAGGAGAAGGAGGTGTATGTGGAGTTGGAGTTGATGTTGGAGTTGAAGGTGGAAGCGGAGTTGGAGGCTTCATCGTGTTAATTAAGAAACGATCGAGTTGTATCAAGAAGAGAAAGAAGAGAGCTTAGACGAACAAATTTTGTGTTTTGTATCGTGCAAGAGGATTATACGTTTATTTTCGTATTAAAACACGGGAGATCTCAAAGAGAAAATAATGTCACGCTGATTACTCGGCTCGATTCAACTCGCTACCCTCCCGTCTCTTTCTCTGTCCCTCTTTCTCTGATTCTCTCTCTCTCTCTTTTTCTCTCTCTTTCTCTCTTTCTCTTTCTCTTTCCGTCATTCCCTTCGTCGTTTCTTTCGGTTCGTCTGTCGCTAGCTAGTAGCAATTGGTCCTCTCTCTCTCTCACTCTCTCTCTCTATCTCTTTTTAAGAGAACAGCGCTTCTCTTTCCAAAGCAGCCTACCCCCGAATTTCAACGAGAACGAGAATTAAAATGATGTTAGCATTACAGACTTTATCTTCTGAAGTGAGCCCCGTATTAGTCTCCCTTTTATCTCCTCATCGTTCGCACGATATTTGTTTTCCTAATTTCCAACTCGGTGGAACGAGTCTTGCCGAATGTCTTCGGCAAAGTACTTTCTTCGCTTTTACTTCGCCGAAAATACTCACGGAGTGATTCTATCTCTTTTTTACTCTTTCTCTCTCATACTCGCTCTTGCTCTCTCTCTCTCTCTTTCTCTTTCTCTTTCTTCTCTCTCTCTCTCTCTCTCTCTCTCTCTCTCTTTCTTTTCCATCTCGTCGATCAGGGAAACGTAGCGAAGAACATCGAAGGAAATACGATTATATTCCTTTCCTTTTATACGCGCCTACCGTATAGTCGTCTGTTAATACTATAATTAAATTAATTGCATCCCTTATGAATTATTTAAGAGACCTTATGTCGGACTTATCGCCCGTGCGGAAAAGGCTATAAACGTATAGTCGGAAGCAAAAAAAAAATAAAAAAATAAAAAAAACAAGAAAAGACAATGGAAGATACTCGTCGTATTACTTACACATTCATATATTTGTACATTTGTACTTGATCATATTTATCGTACCTGTAACTAACTAAAATCAAGAAAATTATCTTTGAGATTCGTAAATCAATTTTAACATTGTATTATGAATTTTCTTTCATTTTTCCTTTATTTCTTTTCATTATTTTTATTTATTTATTTTCTTCTTCTTCTTTTTTTTTTCTTTTTTCTTTTTTTTTTTTTTTTTTTACTTTTTTCCCTTATTGTATATAATCTTACAAGGCGAAGTTTATTTATTTACGAAGATCGTAATTTGGTAAAATCAACGTGGATCTTGTAACATGTCTAATCAATGGGTTATAATGACAAGGACGTTGGCTCCAGCGATAGAATCACGATAGTAAGAAACCGGTTCGTCGACGAATGCAAAATAATACTTTCTAAAATTTGATTCCATGGAAAGGAATGCAACGATTTTAAAACGGGACATACTACTACCTGCCGTTCATTAACCGCACATATTGGAATTTTGTAATATTATTATGTAGTAGTCGTCGTCGTCATTGGTTGTCGAGTAAGTATAACGTTTTTAAGAGGACGCGAAATCGCATTCTCGTATAAAATAAGTATACGTATTTTTTTCTTATTAAATCGTAATTATACCTTAGGTCTATAATATATGAGTATATTATATTCCAATATTACTGTATATATTCTCGTACATAAGAAAGATTTATGATCATTTTTCACGAATAAAATTAGTATTTTATTTGTTGTTTGTTTTTTAATTTCACAAAGTAAAAACGACTTTGATTGTAAACGACTTCGATATATCTCGAAAATATCACTTTTATTTCACATTCTATTTTTATTCGATTCACTTTTATATTCGTAACACGACATGATGACGACGACGATTTTCTTCGAAATTTCTCTTACTACTTATCTTAAAGAATTTTGATTACATTAGAAGAACCCTCTTTCTACTCTACGTTCTACGCGATAAAATCGAATCGGGGTAAAACGGAGGAAGAACAAACGTGGTAAAGAGAAAGGGGAGAAAAAAAGGGAAAAGGGAGCTTAAAAAAAAGTTCTCTCTCGTTCTCTCTTTCTCTTTTTCTTTCTTTTTCTTCATAATATATGGAGGACGCGCGAACATAAAATTCTCCAATTGCAAAATTGATGCGGCTTATGTGACTCCACCTTTTCCCTCTCTGTATCGGTCAACCCCTCGTCATCGACATCGTCTCTTATATGAGTGCGAAAAAGAGAGAGAAAAAGAGAGAAATAGGGAGAAACAGAGAGAGAGAGAGACAGAGAGAAAGAGAAAGAGAGGATCTCCACAGCTCTCGCGGGTCCCTTCCTCGTTTTACTGTAAATCTACTCCTCATATTGTATAGGGACGCGTAATTCATTTTTTACCGGACTCAGCTCAATTATTTATAAATTGCTGCTCCCTCGAGAGAGAGAACAGGATCATCCACCATCTCTCTCTCTGTCTCTCTCTCTCTCTCTCTTTCTCTTTCTCTTTTTCTTCTATCACCTTCTTACTCTTTCTCTCTTTCTTCTATCACCTTCTTACTCTTTACACGAAGCAGCCAGTTTTACGACTCTCTCTCTCTCTCTCTCTCTCTCTCTCTCTCTCTCTCTCTCTCTCTCTCTCTCTCTCTTTCTCTCACTCTCTTTTCTCTCTCCCTCTCTTTCTCCCTTTATTTTCTTTTCTCATTCATTGTCTTTCTTCTTTTTTTGTTATTTTTTCTTTCTACGTCTTCATTACTTTAAATATATAAAATAATTCTAACTTTTACATTGATCGACACGTTATAAATATCATTGGAGGAGAAAATCTCTCGTAGATAAAGGTAACCGCAAGTGCTTACCAGTGCGGTTGCAACAATCTTAACGACGTGTTGCTCTACATAAATTTGCATATAATTGCAGATCATTTTTTCTTTCCTTCGAGGTATAAAACTCGAGGCTCTTTCGACTTTCATTCCGAGCGACTAAAAGCCAAAACCTCTCCATCTCTTTCTCCCCCCTCCCCTCTCTTTTTTCTCTCTTTCTCTCTCTCTCTCTCTCTCTCTCTCTCTCTCAACGAAAAAAAAAAGAAAAAAAAAAGCAAATGGATCTTACCTGCAGCAATGCACCTGCGAAAAATGTATATACTGTACGCTATATATACATACATACATATATATATATATGTATACATATGTATACATATATATATATATGTATATATATATATATATATATATATATATATATATGTATATGTATCGAATATTTTCTAAAGAGTCCTACTAACAACATGTAATGCTGGCAGAAAGCAATTAGGAATTCGTCTTCAAGGTGGCAAGTAGTCGCCGTTTCTATGTATAAGTACAACGTTGGTAATGGTTCGTGTACCTAAATAGTTACATACATGTACATATTTAGTACTTACATATATATATATATATATATATATATATATATGTATATATATATATGTATTATATAAATCACGTGTTCCACCGTAAATCAGACTTAACGAGAAAAGAAATAAGGCATCGTGTGTCGTCATAAGGTAGATATGTATAAAGCTCTCTCATCGTAAGCCTTCGTGTCGTCTTCGTAATGGTATTAAGTCATGCGATTATGCGCCACGTCGATTCGCTAGTACACGATCCTACCTAAGTAAGTAGGTAGATATGATCAAAGAGTTACAGTTCCTTTTTCCTTCTCTATTTATCTTCATTCAACTGCGTGTGTTCCTCGTTTTAAACGTTAATATTGATGTGAGAGAATGGTGTCACTACATTGAATTCTTTAAAAATATTTCATTTATTTTGAATAATAATTTGCTTTTGAGTTATCGACAAATTAATTTAATGATATACTTATTGGTAGATATATATATATATATATATATATATATATATATATATATGCCTAATCGTTTCTATTATCTTTTCACGATTTTTAATTTTCAATAATAAAAATGTATACGACATAGCATTCAATAAATTCGACGATACATTTTAATTAACAACAAAAAAAGAAAACATCTTTATTTATCTAGATTAAAATATTCGAAAGCAACCACTGTTGGTTGATCATTAAGTGCTCTCATTTTGACAATGACGAACAGGTGTAGTTTAATCACATTATCGCGATCTCTCAATTCCTCCCTTCACTTTCTCTCTTCCCCTCGTCTCAAATCACTCCTTGGCACTAAGTATAATCCTTCCTTTTTTATTTATTACTATCGAGCAAACAAGAACAGCCGTACCCGAAATTATTATTATTTTATTCTTTTTCTTTTGCTTTTTTCTCTTTTCAAAAGAAAGAATATTAAATTCGAAAAAAGAAAGAGAGAGGAGGGGGACGGATGTCGTGTCATTTCGATGCTAATTATTGGTAACGCGCTATTCAGATCGATCGCGAACCTTCGGCTCTTATCCTGGGGGAAAAAAAGAGGACTGATAAAAACGAAAAAAAAAGAATAAAAAAAAAGTAAAATAATAATAAAAAGGAAGAAGGAACATCGACGTTCGAAAAGAAGATGGCCGATAAAAACCGGTTGGATAAATTACGAAGACTCGGGGGAATTCGTTACCGACGACGACGATGACGCCCACTGTACGTTTGTCGGCTTATAGAGAAGGGGGGAGGGGGATAACTTGGTAAGGGGCAGGAGAGGAGTAGGTTTGTTTGATGCTTAGATCGTCGTAGCAAAAGGGCCATGCCGCTTTGACTGCTCCCCGGAGAACAGAGAAAGAATCTCTCTGTCTCTCTCTCTCTCTCTCTCTCTCTCTTTCTCTTTTTCTCTCTTTTTCTTTTTCTTTCTCATTCCCCCGTCATCGTCGATGTTTCTCCTCGCGTTTATGCCACGCACAAGCTCTCGTTTTCCTCTCTCTTCCTCTTTCTCTTTCTCTCTTTCTCTCTCTCTCTCTCTCTTTCTTTCTTTCTTTCTCTCATCCCTTTTAAATGCGCACTCGCGAGTCGGATATGCTTCCACCTTGTTTGCAAATCGACGAAAGAACCAGCGAGCTTTTTTTCTCCTGGAAAAGGTCCATATGCCTTTTAATTGGCCCCCACCGAACGACATCGAACTCTCTTGCATCTTCCATGGTATACCGTTCGACGACGATCGATCGAACGCGACTCGACTCGACTCGACTCGTATTAAAAGGGACTATTTTTCTTTTATTTTTATTTATTTATTCATTTTGTTTTTTCTTTTTACTTACTTAAACTTACGTTAGATACGTAACTTCAGTAATTTGTCGAATTTCAATTTTTCCGTGCATATCCGAAAGATATTGATAATATGTCTGTTTAAAAAGGAAGAAAAAAAAAAAAGGAAAACAAAAACAAAAAACAAAAAAGAAAGAAAGAAGAAAAAAAGAAAAAGAGATTTTTATAATCTTTTTTTTTTTCTTTTTCGTTTTTTCATTCAATCAAATTACGAAGATATTTTCAAATAAGATACGAGTGATATTAATTCGAGGATTGAAATGTCCGTCTCATTTTCATTGGTTAATCGAGCATCATGTTATAACGGAGAAGAGTAAATCGATTGGTAAACGCAGAAACGATCAAAGGATATCCGGAGTTACTTGGCGAAGGTCCACGAGTGGCACTTCCAAGTTAAACGATTCATTCTCCCTCTTTTTATCTTTGTGCTCGGACGATGAACGACTGCGGACTTCTTTTTTTTCTTTTTTTTTTTTCTTTTTTATTTTCATAGGACATTTAGTCTTTGAAAAGTCGAAAGCCGGAACAAACGCGATCATTGTTCTTTCCTCGGGTAAAAATGCTCATCTCGATTTCTCGTTAGTTTTTAAACTTGCATAACACATAAAAGTGATATTTTTCTTCGTTATAAATATCATTTTTAATTTTACACAATATTTTCTTTTAAACTTCGTCGAGACTTATTTTTAATTAATTTTTGTTTTATAATTAATCACTTTTATTTTTATCGTTCTTTTCATTTTTTTTCCGTAGTAAATTTTCGTAGAATCTATATTACGTCAAATTGACATATCATTGACAAGATAATAAATACAATTAAACATATTTCTCAACGTTTACTTTGTACCGCGTCCTAGTATAACGATTAGAAAATTGTCGAAACGTACTAACGACTATCAACGTGTTACTCTTCTTAACTTCACTATCGTCCTCTCGCAATCGGAGCTGGCTGAGTCTAACACAATGCCTTCCACTTTTGCGAGAGCGCATCTCATGTGAAGGGGAGTATGGATAAGAAGAAGAAACATTGGAAAGAGGAGCAATAGAAAAAAAGAGAAGAAGAGAGAGGGAAAGAGAAAGAGAGAGAGAGAGAGAGGAACGTCGTGGTACGGGGACTACCCTTGAAATAACCTTGATATTAAGCAGTCGTGGAGGGCCCATTGTTGGAGCCGGGACTATGGACATTGTGCTCTTTGAGCGTGCCACAAAGAGAGCCGAGACTCGCGCGCTCGGTGTGCGTGCGGTATTCAGTCAACGACGTGCTATCTTGGACTTGGACCAGCCCCTCCCCCTACACTCTCTCTCTTTCTCTCTCTCTCTCTCTCTCTCTCTCTCTCACACATAGAACGCCGTTAGATTGCCGCTAAAAGCGCGAGGCCCGCGAGGCATTATCCATTGTGAGACAGCCCGTCTCATATTCTCTCTCTCTCTCTCTTTCTCATACTCGAGACGTTTAATCTCAACGTTACGTTTCAGGAGAGAGAGAGAGAGAGAGAGAGAAAGAGAATATGACTTGGTAGATGGATCAAGCAGGACAAAACGTTTGAACGTAACGTTGACTTCGAATCACGAGACTCCGCATAAGAATGTGAAAGATAGAGAACGACAAAAGTAACAGCTTTGGCAGTGGGTGTGTGTAAAAAGAGGGAGAGGACAGGATAAGCCGCTATTTTTCATCCACGAAGAAAGAAAGATTTTGTGACGTTTGGTTTTACTGTTCGAAAAATTTTTCGAATACCATCGGAGAAATCGTTTATATATATATATATATATTTTTTTTTTGTACTATATTATTCTGTCGTTTTGCCATCGTTTCTTCTTTTTTTTCTTTTTTGCTTTTTTCCTTCGTATCTCTTTTCTTTTTCCTTTTCTTTTTTTTCTTTTTTAGTTTTTCTCTTCTTTTTTTTTTTTTTTGATACATATTAACTTCGTCCTCGGATAATTATCTTTCATCTTTCTATTTTTTCTTCTTACATCCTCCAAGAAAAGGAATAAGTTCTCTTTAGAGACGGGAAATATCGTCGACACTGAGCTTTAGGTACTTTGTAAAAAAAAAAAAGAAAAGGAAAAAGAAAAGAAAAGAAAAGAAAAGAGAAAAAGAAAAGAAAAAAAAAGAGGAAAAAGAAGGTGGAGGAGGAGGAGGAGGAGGAGGAGGATCTTGGTCAAGTGCCACTTAAAATTCCGACGAGCTCGGGAAGCGGGAGATACAAAGTATAAATGCCGGAGTCGCGCGCGACTACGACGAGGTCGATGACAAAAAGGAAATTTGGAAAAGGAGAAGAAGGGAGAAAGGAAGAGAAGGCGAAGGAAGAAAGAAAGAAAGAAAGGAAGAAAGAAAAAAAGAAAGAAGAATAGAAAGAAAGAAGGAAGGAAGGAAGGAAGGAAGGAAGGAAAGAGAGAAAAAAAAAGAAAACAAATAAATAGAAGTAAAAAAAGAAAGAAAGAAAGAAAGAGAAATAAAAGGGAGATGGAAGTAGATGGACGGTCCCGTTTGCCTTAAGGCCTTAAGCCCCTTGTCGGAGGACGCGAGTACGCATGCGTGGCGCGGACTAACGCACCGTCGGCACTTACAATGCCGTCGCCATGCCACGCGATGAATGTGAGCATTAAACGATTATAGTCGGGGATTTGTACGAACAAATGGATGACAATGGCACCCGCGATCGTGCGCTAACGCGTCAGAAAGAGAAAAGAGAAAGAAGAGAGAGAGAGAGAAAGACAGAGAGAGAGAGAGAGAGAGAGAAAGACAGAGAGAGAGAGAGAGAGAGAGAGAGAGAAAGAAACAGTATCCTCGATTCTTTGCTTGTCTAGAAGTCAACTATAACCGGACTTTTCTATCTATCCGTCTCTCTCTCTCTCTCTCTTTAGTTCCGATTTCTTCCTCTTTCGAGATTCAATGACTCGGGTAATTGGGAGCCGGTTAATCGTTTCTTTTGCGCGTTCGCGCACGATTCTGCTTTTTGGTGTATTGTTTTCATCTTTCTCTCTCTCTCTTTCTCCCTTTTTCTCTCTCTCCCTATTTCAGCTTCTCTTTCTCGATTAATGCGACGCTTAACGAGAGTACCGGAGGTCTCGTTTGTTACATGCCCTGAGGCCTTCTCTTCCTCCCTCCCTCCTTCCCCATTTTCTCTCTCTCTCTCTCTCTCTCTCTCTCTATCTCTATCTCTATCTCTGTCGTTCCCTCTTTCCTCTTACGGGAATTTATCTCGCTGCGTATACAGACGGCAACGAATTGTCGAATCGAGCCGTAATTACCGTGCTCGCTCGTAAACCGAGGAAGCTACGAGTCAACGTTAATACGGGAACACAATGCTCTTTCTCTCTTCCTTCTCTTTCTCTCTCTCTCTTCTCTCTCTCTCTCTCTCTCTCGTTCTCGTTCCTCCTCTCTCTTTTTCTCCTATTAATATTTCATCTTGGAAAGGATGACTTTAATATGGAAATGTTTGTGTATATGTATGTGTTTATATGTGAATGTTGTTAAAAGGAAAAGCATTTTTAATTAAATTAAAATGACAACACATACACACACACACGCATACACATATTTATATATTTTTTTTTTTATCTCGTATTCTAATAGGATTTTTCAGGTCATAATGTAAATTTTTGTTCAATCAAATTATTTCAAAAGAAGAAAAGTAGCCGGTCTCGTCGAGTGGCCAAACGACAGAGAATAGTATGTTCCTCTTCTATTACTTCTTCTACGCCTCCTCTGTCTTCTCCTCTTCCTCTTCCTCCTTCTTCGTTTACAAACGTCTCTCAGAGGCTCCTTTTCGGACGTTTAAACAAACCCTCCATCGGCGAGCCGTCGAACGAAGCCGGCATACTCACCTACTATGTTTACGTTCTTCTTTTATCTTCTTCCTCCCTCCTCCCCTCCCTCTCCGTCTTCCCCTTCCGCGAATAAACGTGATGATAACGACCGGTCCACGGAAGTAAGAAAGAAAACTGAATCCACTTCTTCTTCTTCTTCTCCTTCTTCTTCTTCCAAGCAGCAATGTTCGT
>NC_140812.1:4675000-4685000 GCF_050613455.1 Vespa mandarinia
TATATACATACGTATATACGTGCATATATATATATATATATATATATATATATATATATTCAAAGAATCTCGATTTCTCCTTTCGGCTAAAAGATTTGAAAAAATTCTCTGAGCGATCTCATAAATCTGCAAACCGGGTAATAATGATATACATTACACGATGGCGCTATTTGAGAAGTGATCTTCTGGTTGATGTCGGTGCAACGAGTATGGAAAAGAGAGAGAGAGAGAGAGAAAGAGAGAGTGGGAAGGAGATAATGTAATAGGTAGCTATATCATAATATTATATAGGTAAGCGATCATCGCCCGAAGTAAAGGACGTAACTCGCGAGGAGGTTAGACGACGATCGATCTTCCAAGTTCGACTGCGTGACATACTGTATAATCGGTCTGAGGATGAATTAATGGCGTATCGCCTTCATTACATGAACGATACATCCACTTTCTACCGTTAACTTCAATAAATAAACCGATAAAAGGTAGCAAGAGTATGGCACCTAGTATCGGAGCCAAAGACATTTCGCGTAAGTCGCGTACTTGGTAAGCGCCATGAACGACTATGATTAACATGGATCTGATATCGTATCGCGTTACACGGATCTACCGATAGTAAGGGATAAATGAATATCATCCTCTTAGCACCGCCTATATCACGAGACACGAGTACTCCACTCCAGAAAGTATCCTTTCCTGGATGTTTTAAACCATACTTCGTAATTATTATTTATGAGGAGTAGTCCGGCCGTATGTCGCAAACGTTTACATGGATTACACGTTTTAATATTCTTCTGAGACCATTTATCGACTTAACAGATATAGAAAATGAATATAAATATTTTCTCTTTTTTCTTCATCTTTCTTTCTTTTTTTTTCTATTTTTTGACTGAAATATAAGATCTTTCTTACGTGTTATTAACGCTCTACACTACATAATTAAATTCGAAAATATTAATATATTGAATAATTTCTATCATATTAGGATGAAATGAAAAAAAAAAAAAATATATATATATATATATATATAATTTTAATATAGAATTTATTTAATTCAATAAATGGTGCCTTGTCGATTTCTGATATAAAATAGAAAAAAAAAAAAGAAGAAGAAAGAAGAACAAAAATATTTATTTCTTTGACGGAAAAATCCTGACATAAGTGTACAAAATATGACAGAAATTATGCAATGACCTAATAGTCTGGTTCGGACTCTATGAATTTTTCAAACCTGTCGAAGGTAGACATTAATCGTGATCTTTATCTCCTTTCATTCGAGAACTCTTCGCATGTCAGACTTGTTAATAGATTGAAAGACAGTAATGAAAATAGAAACACAGAGAAAGATAGAGATAGAGAGAGAGGGGGGGAGAGAGAGAAGAGGGAGAGAGAGATAGGTGAAATGAACGAAATAAAAAGAAAGAAGAAAAAAAAGAAAAATAGAGGTACTCGTCCACTCTCGTCTCACAATCAGTGTTATACGGAAGGAGATACTACCAAGAGAGTCTGCTATCGCGGTCAATAAATTGCCCTCTTCTTTTTTCTCATTCCTCGGGCTACTTTTTGCCCCGGTTTACAACGTTAACGCCGCTGCTCGTTTTACTCGCACGCATACACTCGCATAAGAGAAGGATGAGAGACACCGTAGTAACGAGCACGCAGACAACCTTCATCTTCTACGAGAAGAGACTCGGTCGTCGTCGTCGTCGTCGTCGTCGTCGTCGTCGTCGTCGTCGTCGTTATCGTCGTTCGTCGAGTCGAGAAGATACAACGGGAAGTATTACAATAAACGCCCCATGATGACTCTCATGTACGTACGCACGTATGCTTTCTGAGAGAGAAAAAAGAAAGAAAAAAAAATAAAGAAAGAAAGAGAGAGAGAGAGAGAGAAAGAGAGAGAGAGTAGTAGCAGTAGTAGTAGTAGTAGTAGTAGTAGTAGTAGTAGTAGTAGTAGTAGTAGTAGTAGTAGTAGTAGTAGTAGTAGTAGTAGATATACAAGAAGTGCGTCCTGCTTTCACGACAATCCAATGCGGGCACGAGAAAGTAGCCGGTCCATCCGCCTTTATACATACCAATGGAATAGAAAGCCAGATAAGTTTTATAGTCGATCGAAATCGTAAAACGAAACGCCGAAGTTTCAACGAAGAATCACTCGCATCTCTTCTTCTTTTATCTCTCTGTCTCTCTTTCTCTCTATTCCTCCCTCTTTCTCTCTCTCTCTCTCTCTTTCTCTTTCTCTGTATATATGTGTGTGTCCTTCTATCTCTATATTTTTTTCTCTTCTTGAATCCTTCGACGATCGATCGCATCGATCCGTTAACTCTTTCGATCTGTCTACTCGATCTTATTCGTAGATCGAATAGGAAACGAGCTCGACGGTTATCGCTTGACTGAAAATGGTTTCGTTTTCTGTAATTGGTGCACCCTATCCACGTGACTGGTCGCAACTCTTAACTCTTCTTTATTTTTGTCTTTCCTTCTCTCTCTCTCTCTCTCTCTTTCTTTCTCTCTCTTTCTCTCTCTCTCTTTCTCTCTCTCTCTCTCTCGACTTAGCTTGCCGATGGCCGATAGCGTTGTTTTACGATAATGTGCCGCTTAAACTCGCTTCCCATATCTTTTTGCGTTCCATATAGTACTAGTTTGTAACTCCCTCTATAGAATAGTACATGCGTATCCTACTTCGAAGAAGAAACGTTAAATTAGATAATGTCTGGATTATAGAATTTTATTTGATATATATAAATAAAAAGAAAAATTTTGTTATAATTGATGAAAAAAAATTTTCAAAAAAATTTTCAATTAGAAATTGATTAAAATCGAATAGGAGAAATAAATATATATATATATATATATATTTATTTCTATATATATATATATATATATATATATATATATATATATATATATATAGAGAGAGAGAGAGAGAGAGAGAGAGAGAGAGAGAGAGGGAAAGAGAAAGAGAGAAAAAAAGAGAGAGAGAGAGAGAGAGACCTTTTATTTCTTTTCTTTGTTTGATTTTTGATCATCGAACGTATTCACGAGTTCACGATCGAAGTGTCGATTTCTCGATCGTCACCCCCGTAAAAAGGAGTAACCGGTAAAAGCTCGTCGCCGGCTGGCTTTATACCGAACGTCCTCTCATTTGCATATCTATAGGTTCCTCGTCGTACACGCGTATACGCGTTTCCCGAACCATGTTGCCGTTGGCTCGCTTACTTTCGCGCTGGCTCTCAAGTTTCACCCGATATAAAGATCGTATTTAAACGATGCTATTATTCGAACGATTAAAAGAATCCACCTATCTATGTGGGCCGAGTGATCGCCTTAAATGGAACTTGATCTTTTGCGAATAAGTCGAACGATAGGATAACCTCGAACTGAATTGATGACAATGGTTTATGTTGATTTGACGATAAGAAACTTAGGATTACGATTATTTTCTATTGATTCTATTGGCCACTTTCTATGATTCTAACTTCGATGATAGATGTTAATGGAATTTTACGGAATGAAAAGGATAAGATGTGAAAGATGTTATAAAAGGAAATATAATCATCTTAATTCGATTTTCTAAAAATAAGTTGCAATTGCGAAGTGTCTTCGGAAGTAACCATAAAATATAAAACACAATCGATTCGACTTTAGCTTCTATGGGATTCTGCACTCATGAAATTTTATTCTACAAATCGGAAAGCCACGTGTCTCAGATCGGTGTATCGTTACTAAAACATCGCGTGTCATCGATAAATCGCCGCAATAATCTTGTGATCGGATACTCGATTGTAGAGTAGAAAAAATAAGAGTCCGTGATAGAAAGAGAAAGGGAGAGAGAGAGAGAGAAAGAAAGAGAAAAAGAGAAAAGGGAAAAATGTAAAAGAAACGACGGAAATTCGTTCGTTCATCTCTCTCTCTCTCTCTCTCTCTCTCTCTCTTTCTCTTTCTTTTTCTCTTTTTTCTAGTAACGGGTAAACGATTGCCCTTCTTTCTCGAAATCGCCGGCCCCGCAGCCGTCTATACTCCACGGGCCGATAAATACGAGTCCGTCGTAGGATGTAAGAAGGGGGAGGAAGAGAAGGAGGAGGAGAGGCCTCTCTTGGCCCCAGGAATTATAGGCGTTTTAAAAATATTGTTTCATTACTTATTCAACCGGCCGGCTAAGGTATTGCTTTCCAATAGTACCCTTCGATCACAATTTCCAACCGTCTGTATTATTGAAGCTCGTTGGAAAACTCGCATAGAGTCTCGCGGTAGTTCGGCTATGGTAGATAGGCCACTCGATTCCAAACCAACGGTATGCTGGTAGCAGTTGTGGTATAAGACGAGCGATAAAGGAAATAAACTATGGATCCGCGCAAAAAGAGAGCGTTTACGTAGCTACTATTTCGATATAATGCATCATTTCTTCGAAAATTGGATTATAATGGAGAAAAAAAAAAAAGAAAAAAGAGAAAAAGATTGTTTCAATCGCGATAAACGATTCGCGATGCATCTCGAGAATATGTAAGAAGAATAATTTGTTAAAAGTCTTAAAATCACGAAATAATAAGTGAGAATTTCGAAGCAGAAATGGCCATTGTGTGCACCCTATTCGAAAGGACGAAGGTTCAAACGAAAGGAAGGATGGATTCTTTCTCGCGCAGAGAAGAGCAAGGATTATCAGACATCGGTCCGAGTTTTTTCGTCATTGCTTTTATTTGCACGCTTAAAGAGCGAACGCCGGTATAGGACGAAGGACAAAACATGAGATCTATATTCGTGTCCCTCTTCTCGTCGTTCCTCTTTTTCCTCCAACCCTTGGACATTCCTTCTCTCTCCCTCTCTCTCTCTCTCTCTCTCTCTCTCTCTCTCTCTCTCTCTTTCTATCTCTCACGAGAAAGAAGACCGGTTCACCTATCGATACGATTCGAAAGAGAAAGAAAGATATACGAGAAGAGAGGACGAACTCAGGGATCCTTTGGTTCACCAATAAAAGTACATATGCACGTGTGTATGTGTGTATGTGTGTCGTTCAGAGCGGGCGTTAATGAGGAGAGCCGATCGGCTGCGGCATTACGCATACATTAGGAACCACCGCCGATCACCAGAGCAACGATCCGATCGAAGAACCTTTTCCTCCACTTCCCCTTCGTCCTCTAGGCTTGTCTGTGATCGTAGCGCCGCCATCGGTCGTCTCAAGAGTCGCTCTACCGGTTGCAGGTTTCATTCGAGGCGCTGCGGTGCAATGCAGTGCAGTGGCAGAGTGCGGTGCATAGGGCCTACGGCGCTACGGTGGATTCAAGAACGAGATGGAAGATGTAGAAAGAGAGAAAGAGAGAATATTCTCTCGTATAGGAGCAACTGCAGGAGCTGCCGAGAATGGGAATGAGAAGCTCAAGCGGCGCTTTCAATTATTCCCGCCGAACAATCCCGCCGCTTGTTTCCTTCGGCGATTACATCTCCGAGTATTTATTCGCTGCCCTCCCATCCCACACCTCCAACCATCCTCATCCTCATCCTCCTTCTCCTCTTTCTTCTCCTCCTCCTTTTCTTCTTCCTTCTTCTCTTACTCGTGTCGACTCTATCCTTCCTTCTGTACTTCTCTACTTTGAAAGCCGCTATCTCTTTCTCTCTTTCTCTGTCTTCTACTTTCCTTTCTCGTCTGATGCAGTTTCTTCTCTTTCTCCTTCTTCTTCTTTATCTTCCAATGCCGCTAGCAGTTTTCTTCTCGTTTCGTCGAACACATGCAGATATACGGTATCGACGAGGGTTCGAAAAACTTGGATTGTATCCGATACTGTATATCTTACTGATCCATGTGTTTTTTTTTTTTCTAATACAGTAATTAATTATTTTTATTGAGTAATATTTTTTAATTTTTATTATTACGGTACTCCTAGGGAAAAAAAAGAAAAAGAGAGAGAAAGAGAAAGAGAGAGAGAGAGAGAGAGAGAGAGAGACAGAGAGAGAAAGAAAGGAAGAAAAAATAAAAGAATAAATGAAAGAACAGAATAAAGACACATTCGCAGATTTTTCCATTTTTCCCGTTACTTTCAACTTGGTATATGTAAACTTTGTCTAGGAGTAAGATCGTGTCTTTCTTTTGGATGTGTTTTGCTTCTCGCAGCGAGAATAAAGCCGTCGCGAGGGCGTATAAATCAGTTCGTTCGTATATTTAAAGGACCGCTTTGAAGCCAGTCGCGAAGTTATTTCTGCTTATTAGAAGCGAGCGGGCGAACATGTACAACCGACCAACCGACCGACCGACCGACCGAGCTTAGTTGAACTCTGCAATAGGCTTCGTAAGCGAGAAGCAGGTGCGACGGAGTCGACGTAAAAATCGAGAAACAAGATCGCATTGTTATCGTTTACAGAGTAACAACGTGTTGCCTTTTTGCGGTGCGCTCCGTTCTCTTGCATTTTAACGGGAGCGCGAACGTCTCTCTCTCTCTCTCTCTCTCTCTCTTTTTCTCTTTCACTCCCACTAACGAAGTTATTCTTTTTCTCTACTCCAACGACAAAGCTTAAATGCAAAAAGAGGGAGAACATTCCTTCTTGACGATTTCTTACATTCTCTAAGCCTACGAGAAAGAGATAAAGACGATGAAAGAGAGCGAGAGCAAGAGCAAGAGAGAGAGAGAGAGAGAGAGAGAGAGAAAGAGAGATTCTTTCTGGCAAAGACGCCAAACGAGCTTAGAATTCGGCGAGGTCGTGGCGCGAAGAGAAATTTCACGCTTGCTTGGCCACGATGCTTACTCTCTCGTTTTGCCTTCCTTCCTTCCTTCCTTCTTTCCTTCTTTCCTTCCTTCCTTCGATGTCTCAATGCCTTCTCTCGTTTATTTTAGAGCGATGATCGATATCTGTTATTTCTAAGATGCTTCGCTAACGACCAGTACCGATCATCCCGTTTTAATAATCTTCATGCGACGTGGAGGACCGAGGACGAACGAAAGGAGACGCTTATAATCCTTTTGTGTATCTTTCTTCGTACGTTCTACGATAATTTATCGTTAAAACGTTATCGGTTATAACGACGGAGGAGAGCAAAAATAATGCTGACTGCTTCTTGGCTAGAACGCGGCTGGAATTAACGAGAGATCGAATTATATATAGAGTAGCGAATGGTAAACGAATATCTCTCTCTCTCTCTCTCTTTCTCTCTTTTTCTCTCTCTCTTTCTCTCTCTCGTTGATCTTGAATGTTGTAGTGAGACTCGATTCGATGGGACTCTCCAGTCGGGACATAGTCGACTCTCTCGAGGTAATCGTTATTCGGTAATGCGATTCATTAACCGAATCGCTCTCCATTCTCCTGTCCGCGATCGGGCACCATACTATAGTATAAAAGAGAAAGGGAAAGAGAAAGAGAGAGAGAGAGAGAGAGAAAGAGAGAGAGAGAGATAATACCCTGGGAGCTCGCGAGGGAGATCCGAAGGGTCGATAAAGCGAGCACGAATTATCAAGAGTTAATTGTAAACTTAATTAACGACCGTGAGACATGACTCGACGAATTTGTTAATCAAAATTGCTTCGCTTTACTTGCTCGAAAGAGAAAGAGAGAGAGAGAGAGAGAGAGAGACAGAGAGAGAGGGATGGTAATAGTATTCTGCTTCTGAATCGAGATCGAAAACGTCGATAGCGTGTCTCTTCTCTATCTAAATAAACTTTTGTAATGCTTCTTTATTCGATCGTTTTAATTCTAGAGAAAACCATTTAAGATTCCATTCTGTCGAAGGTCGAAAGAAGGAAAATGTGGAACGCAATATGATGATCTGCTAGTCGTCATCGTCTTCTTCGGAAGCGGCATCTTCTTCGGTTAAACATCACGTGTGCGGTCGCGCCGAAAGGAAAGCACGCGGCCTATATGTTTTACCACCGACTCCTCGCCTATCGAGCTTAAAGCACAACGAAAGAACGACGGAGAACAGAGAGGAGCTCCCGAGTCCTTTGCCTATCCCCGAGACTTCTTGGCTAGCACGTATGGGCCACACGTGTCTAAATTATTATTGTCTGAAATATATGCGCAGCGTACACTTCTCTCTCTCTCTCTCTCTCTCTTTTTCTTTTTCTCTCTTTCTCTCTCTCATATGTACACACGTATATGTATGCGTAATATGTACGTATTACGTACACCGTATATCTGATATAGGCATATGGATACACATACATATACACTTATTGTATACATATACAGGACGTTCAGAAACTGGTTATACCTTCTTCCTTTCCCCGTAGTCATCCGTCTCGCCGTCGTACAACGGTGTTCCATTAAATTATGACACGAGCGATTTATATTTCGTTCGAGGAACGACCGAATTTCACGCTCGTCGAAAAACCGGCCACGAATAATCTCGATTAATGCGCTCTCGCCGTCACTTCTGTAAAACGCTCGTGGAATTTTCTTCGGCGATACTTACCTTATATATACTTACTTATATATGTGTGTATGTGTGTATGTATGTGCATATATATATATATATATATATATATATATACATATATAAAAAGTACAAGTCGTACGATTTCGATTATTGTCGAGCTACGCGTCTTTTATATCTTGACCGATCGAATCTATTTCTTTCAAAAGAAAGGAAAAAAAAAAAGAAATAAAGGAAAAAAGACAAAAAATAAAAATGGAAAAGAAAAGAAATATAACAAGAACGAAAGGAAGGAAAATTGTACCTCTATTTGCGAAAGGATGGCCCTGACCTAGCTTAACTCGTCGCACCACCGGCGCGATTTCTCGAGGCTTCTAATTTAGACCGAGTTACATCTTTTCCCGAAAATAGAACGCGCAAAGCCTTCCGAAAGGCCAACTTTCGTGAGTAGAGAGGAGAGAAATGGAGTAGCAAACGAAGGGCACCGGACATGGAAATGCAACAGGGATGTTAGAAACGATAATTAAAAAGATAAAATGCGATAAGTTGTCGACTTTTGGTACTACGACCTTCGTTCGTTCGACCGATTGATGGACCGGACGCTTTTCACGGCTTTTCCACGAAAGATTTTCTACTATATTTATTAGGTTAACATGAAGATGCCCGTCTCAACGTTGTTGCACGTGCCACCGAAGACGAATGTAACCGCTGTCTCCTATCGTTCACGAGACTCGTACGTTATATATATATATGCATATATATATATATATATATATATATATACATAGATATATACATACGTGTTCAACACTGCTTAGCTTCCTCCCTTCTTCTAAGACTTTCATCTAAATATATCAACGTACATATATACGCTGTTTTCCTTTTTCCCTCTGATATAGTAAAAAAGAAAAACAAAAAGAAATGAAGAAAAGAAATAATAATAATAATAATAATAATAATAATAATAATAATAATAATAATAATAATAATAATAATAATAATAATAATAATAATAATAATAATAATAATAATAATAATAATAATAATAATAATAATAATAATAATAATAATAATAATAATAATAATAATAATAATAATAATAATAATAATAATACTACAAGTCAACCGATTGGTAGATACTTTTTTTTCCTATAGAAAGCTATAGACAAGTCAGATATCTCGATAGGGGCAAGATTCTTATCCCGGAAACTCTTTAAATCGAGTCTCAACGCAACGCACGCGAGTCGTTTGAGTCCAAAGAAAGAGCGTAGTCCTCGTTTCGATTTTCATGAGATTCACATTAAATTGAAATCACCCGCTCCCGCTACTGTGGGAAGCACGCGCGATAACGCGTATGCATATATATATATATATATATATATATATATATTTATATATATGTATACATTTATGGATACAAATACACACACACATATATATATACGTATATACGTATGTATCTATGGATATACGTATATATATATATATTTATATATTAGTATGCATATACGTTGCACCTAACGTCTTAAAGGCCCGTCATTAAAGGCACTCTCGATCGAGGCGTTAACTCGCGGAAATATATATTCAATTATCTGCACGTAGTGTTGTAGAACGTAGAAGCGTAGAAAAGCGTACACACGCATGTTTCTGACC